>NW_006399757.1:6548588-6562608 GCF_000299155.1 Elephantulus edwardii | reverse complement strand
TCGCTATGAGTCTCAAACGACTTGAAGGCACATAACAACAACAACAACAACAACAACAATCAATAGTTCCAGGCTGGGAATGGATAGATTCTGCAAAGGTGTGTTTTCTGGTTGAAACTAGAGTGTGGCTATTGCTCACATTAAGGTGTGAGCTGATTGGATGGCCTTGTATTTAAAAAGGCTTTTCCTGGTTTTTGTGGTTCTCCTGAATAGAACAGTTTTGGAAGCAGGATTGACATCCAGTTCCAGAAAAGCTTGCCTCTGGAAACTATGAACTTGAGAAAAGATGAAAGTTTTGTGTTCAAAACTTTCTTTCCTAGTGTTGCTGGGTTGTCTACAACTTTGTAGCACTTAACAACAACAACAACAACAACAACAACAACAATCAATCAATAATAGAGGGAACTCTGGTAGTTTAGTGGGTAAATAATTTTGCTACCAACCCAGTAGCAT
This sequence comes from Elephantulus edwardii, assembly GCF_000299155.1. Taxonomy (NCBI): domain Eukaryota; kingdom Metazoa; phylum Chordata; class Mammalia; order Macroscelidea; family Macroscelididae; genus Elephantulus; species Elephantulus edwardii. The sequence continues at coordinate 6,562,155 of NW_006399757.1, read as the reverse complement.
GTGGTTTAAGTTCACCAGTTGCTCTGAAGGAGAAAGATGGACAATCTCCTCCCTTGTGATTCATTTAAAATCTATGAAAACCTGCTTTAGGGTTAATTTGAGTTAGTTCTGACTGAATTGCTATTGCAGGACTCATAGTGACTCTATCAACATAAGATCTGAAACCTTTTAACTATCATTTTTTCTACAATGTTCATAGAGTTTCCAGAGGTATATTGTTTAGGAAGTGGGTGCCAATCTTGCTTCCAAGTCTGTCTTAATCTAGAAGTTCCACCGAACACTGGCCACTATGGCTAGCCATTATGGTATTTGACACACTGTGGCACAGCGTTCATCATCACAGCATCTCCAAGTTACCTCAGTACAGCAAATTGACAGACTAATGCTGTAACACTTAGAAGAATGTTGTCCCAAACACAGTTAACACCAGCAAATTCAATCAGCTCACACACACCTTGGAAATGAAATTAAAAAATTAACCAAACAATCCACACTCAACCCGCAACCAAAACAAGACCCATCTTCGAAAATCCAACTGCTTCACACATAAGCTTCCAAACTGGAGACTTAGTCAGGGCCCAGCCCACTTTTAAATACAAAAGCACTCCCTCTAGGTCCTGACTGACTTAAACAAGGTCATATAACAATGACAATAAATATTATCTGGTGGCCAAGTGGAAACTTACACTCCCAAACTAAAAGTGATCAGTTTGAGTCCACGTGTTCTGTGCAATTAAGATGACAATCTCTTTCATTGTTATTCTGAAAACTCACTGGAGATTCAGCTATGAGTTGGTTCCTGCTGTCTATGTCTTGGTTCATACTGCATGATAATGAGTAGTTTTGTTCAATTAAGAATAAGGGAGAAGAAGATTCAATATCTTTTAGTAGATGAATAGTAGGGAGCACAGGTGGCCTAGTGGTAAGAAGCTGCACTGCAATACTGGAGTCAAATGATTCAAATCCACAAGATACTCCTTAGGAGAAGGATGGGGAATCTTCTCCCATGATTCACTGCCTCTGAAAATTTGCTGGAGGGTCAGTTAGGGGTTGGTTCCAACTTGAAGGCAAAACAACAATAGTAGTTGAGTGGTTTTCCTAACAGTGACACAGTATTGGGGAGGAGAAATCAGGAAAGAGAAATAAAATTTCCAAGCTAAAATTTTGAGTCTCCATCTCACATACTTTGGGTCTGTGGCCAGGAGAGACCAGCCCTTGGAGAGGGACATCATGCTTGGGATGATGGAGGGACAGTGTAAGAGAAAAAGACACAGGAAGAGATGGGTTGACTCAGTAACTGGGGTAATGGGATTAGGTATGTTGAAGACAATGAGTTGGTTGTTATGAATCACAGGTGACTCTATGGCATATAACAACAACAACATTAGCATTTGTCCACAGTATACTTTAAATAGAAAAACACTAGGTAATGTTTATTGTCTAATTTGATCTCTGAGAATATACACATCAATATTTTTCAGTGATTATCTCTGAAACTTGATAATGCCTATTGGTGGCTCAAATAAGGGGACTTTCATTTATACTATTTTCTTGCTGTTATTGTGTATTGCCAAGTCAGAGAAGATCCGTAGCTGACCCTCCAGAAGGTATTCAGAGACAGTAAATTGCACAGAAAGAATTTGTCTATCCTCATTTAGAGCAGCATATTAGAACCACATGCCAATAAATTGCAGCATTGTTTATTACCACTAGGCCAACAGAGCTCCCTATACTATTTTCTTGTAGGTATTAGTTATTTTCTGATACAAATGAAAACAAATAAAAGAACTATACTATGATGTAGCTTTGTGTTGGTCACTTATTCTTCTATTTTTTTTCCTTTATGTAAATCAAAGCCCTGAGGGCAAGAAAATATTATTTGAGGAGTGCAAAGCCCTTGTTTAAGACCCATTCTATTTATGTCTTTCAAGTCTAATATCCATCCCATTAGCTGCTTAAAAGCAGGAGAGTTTTGGATCTATAGGTTGGTATATGGAGACGTGGTATACAATTAAGTTCACTGGTATTTCCACATATGTTAAAGAGGCACATTAAGGCACTTAAAATAGCATGACTGGTTATTTAAAGTTCAGATGATTATATGTTGGAAAACATGTGCATGTTCTACTTCCTAACTAATGGACACTATCACCCAGATGGATCTAGCTATAGATAGAAATTTTCTCCTAAGTGGTAATCAGTGACTTTGACAAAGCATAAAATTACGCCTTTGGTTAAAATAGTTACCTAAATTCTGGGCAGTTTTGGTGTCTCTATCCATACTCTTCCCTACACAAAAATCTTTGGTTGAAGAGTAGAGTAAAAAAAAAAATTAAAAAGCATATATATTTTTAGTGAAAGGAAAATAGAGTACAAAATATTATAGTGTATAGAATATAACAAAAATGGAATTGGGTATACTGGGTCTGAATGAAGCCTTTTTTCCTGGCCACCTTATGTGACTTGTAAAACATTGTTTTATATTGTTATTACGGTATTTCAAAGTTATATACATATAGTTGTTGATCCATTGCATTGTAGAATTGGTACTGATTAAAAGCATAGCTGATCCTCTGGTGCATTTTCAGAGGCCACAGATCACATGGGAGGAGACTGCTATCTTTCCCCCGGGGAGCAACAACTGGTAGATTCGAACTGCCCATGCTTGGATTAAGAGTGCAACTCTTCCCTTATTAGGCCATCTAAGCATTCCACTGAGCTCTCTCTCTTTCTCTCTCTCCCTTTCTTTTACACACACACACACACAAACACACACACACACACACAAACATATACACATACACAATCATTAATTATATCTTATTACCTTTTGGTTATTCAGATTTTATATTACAGTTTAGAAAATAGAAATCAATATGCTTTGTAAATTTTCCCTCAAATAAAAATTTAAAAAATTTTATTAATATGTTCAGTGAATGATATGTTCTTTGTGCTATGAACAGGATAATACTTCTATCCAGGTTTTGGAAGATTTGAAGTTCATATGTTTTAGACTCATTGTTTTCTTTAGAAAGATATTGCAAAACTGCATACAGAATGGATAATGATTGTTTGAGTATTCCTGTACAATTGAAAGAACATAAGTTCCCTTCATTAGTTCATAGTTAACAAATCTCGAAAAGTACATTATTTATGTTTTCACCAGCCCTTCTCACAGCTTTGTTGCCCCCCAGCCTGTCAATACCACATTCTGTCATGTTGATTTGACTTGAGAGAGTAAAAACTTCCTCCATACAGTTGTGTTTTATGTTTTTATTAATTTGCACATATTTTTTTTATTTAATCTGTGCTGCAGCACCAAAGGTAGGTAGTTCAAATTCACCAGAGGCTCTCTGGGTAAATGTTGGGCAATCTCCTCTCATGCAATTTACTGTTTTTGAAAACCCACTGGAGGGTCAGCTTTGGGCTTATCTAACTCTGTGACAAATAGCAACAACAATATTTTAATAATTGAACTTACTTTATGAAAATTAAATTTAGACAATTCTTTCTAATAATAGTTAAGTAGTGTATGGATGGATAAGAAAAAGTATAGTCTAACATATTTTTACTTTCTTCTATTTTAGAAAACAGTGCAAATAGTGGAATTTTTCTAGAAATTTGGTCAAAAGGTTAAAGTTATTTTAATTATGTCCTTCAAGATGTTTTTTAGCTTAATTTGTTTTATTTTTGGTTTGGGGGTTTTTGTAACTTTTTTTTTAAACAAGCTGGTGGCAAATGACTAGTATGCTTTTTTGTAGTTTACACTTCTTGGTCCAGCCCTGCAGATGCCATTCTTTTTACTGATGCTTCTTAACAAATTCTTTTTAATAGACGATAACTAAATCTTCCTTCTCAACCAACTCTGGGAAATTTGAACTCCCAATATTTTGTTTACCAACTGATCATATTAGTTATTTGCACTGCCTAGACTACTACGTCTTGTGCCATTAGGGTGTCAAATGCTATAACAGTTATCGATGGTGGATAGTGTTTGGTGGAGCTCCCAGTTTAAGACAGATTTGGAAGCAGGAATAGTATCCAATTCCTAAGCAACATACTTCTGGACACTCTATGAGCTTTGATAAATGACAATTACAGAAAGATTATAGAAAGGCTTCTTCATATGAAGAGAGAAGCAGAAATTGGAGTGATATACAAGCCAAGCTTCAGAAACTATGAGAGAAGCACAGAGTCATTTTGTGGCTTTTTTTTTTTTGTTTGGTTTTTTTCCCAGAATCCTCATGGGGGGGGGGAAGTGTACCATCGAACTCCTAAATAGGGAAATAATAAATGTCTATTTTTCATGAGACCTTAATTTTAATAACTTTTACAGTAGCCCTAGGAAACTACTACTGCTCATAACAAAACAATTAACCAGTTAGAACCACATAAAACTAAGAGAATAATTTGATCTTCATCTTGAAAAATATTTGGTGTTCATCTTAAAAACAAGATATTAGACGAACATTAGGTAAAGACTGGGAAAAAATATTGGAGAAAAATAGATAATGGTTGTTGTTGTTATGTGCCGTCGAGTCGCTTGCAACTCATAGCAACCCTCTCTACAACAGCCCTAAACTTCGCTCTGTCCTGTGCCAATTGCACTGTCTCTGACACTCCCATCCCAATTATCCCAGTCACTGAATCAATCCACCTCACAGAGGGCCTTCCTCTCCTGCGCTGTCCCTCCACCTTCCCAAACATGATGTCCCTCTCCAAAGGCCAGTCTGTCCTCACATTATGTCCAAAGTATGTTAGACAGAGCCACAGAATCCTTGCCTCCAAGGAGCCACCCGGTTTAACCCTTTCCAGGACAAATCTGTTTGTTTTCCTAGCAGTCCATGGTATTCTCAATACTCTTCTCCAGCACCACAGCTCAAAGGCATCAGTTCTCCTTCTATCCTCCTTGGTCATTTTCCAACTCTCTGATGCATAACAAGTGATTGTGAAGACCATAGCCTGTATCAGACGCACCTTAGTCTCCAGAGAGACACCATTGCTCTTCAGTACTTTGGAGAGGTCCCTAACAGCAGTCTTTCCCATGGCAATGCGCCTTTTAATTTCCTGGCTGCTGGTGCCAAGACTGTTGACTACGGAGCCAAGCAAACTAAAGCTGTGTACAATCTCAATCTCTTCAAAATCCATCCTGATGCTGCCAATTGGTCCAGTGGTGAGAATCTTTGTCTTCTTGACATTGAGCCTCAATCCATATTGTAGGCTGCTGTCCTTGACACTCTGCAGCAGGCGCTTCAGCTCCTCTTCAGTTTCAGCAAGCAGGGTTGTGTCATCCGCATAATGCAGATTGTTGATAAATCGTCCACCAATCTTGACCCCACATTTCTCCTCATAGAGCCCAGCCTCCCAGATAATCTGTTCTGCATATAGGTTGAAAAGCTATGGAGATAGGCTGCATTCCTGGCGTACGCCCTTCCCAATTTTGAACCATGCAGTGTTCCCTTGCTCTGTTCTGACGACTGCTTCCTGGTCCAAGTATAAGTTTCACATTAGAACGATCAAGTGTTCTGGATTCCCATTCTTCTCAGAGTCAGCCATAGTGTGTTATGATCTACACAGTCAAATGCCTTTGCATAGTCAATGAAGCACAGATAGACATTCCTCTTGCAGTGGGAAAGGTTTAAACTCATGCAAGAGCTGGTTGCTGAAAAGAAAAGGCTTAAAGTAAGTAGTAAGGATGTGAGCGAACTAGAAATCTAAGTGAGTAATAATAGCCCTGAGTAAGGTCTATTGTGCCACGCTGCCATTGTGAAGCATTAGTTAATGACTGTTCTACTACCACACAATGCACTGATTTTTTTTTTAATCCCCACTGAATACCACTTTAAATGTGTAGGCATGGCATTTATTGCTTTAAATGGAAATTGTCAGCAATAATAAATTAAAAAAAAGAAAATCATTGGGGTTTTATTGTTTCTGATTTTTGGGTTTTTGTTGTTGTTTAGTGTTGGTTTTTTTTTTTTTTTTTAATTTGTTTGTTTTGTTTTTTAAAGCCACTCAAGCCAGGGACTAGAATTTTGAAGACTTTCTAATGCAAGCTTGTTGTTGAGTACCATCAAGTCAAACCAACCCATAACCGACCCTCCAGTGGGTTTTCAGAGGCAGTTAATCACACAGGAGGATATTGTCCATCCTCCTTCAGAGCAGCTGGTGAATTTGAACTTCTTAGAAATTTATTTGTTAATTCCTTTTCTCAGGTAAATATCCTTTCACCCTTTTTCTTAGGTAAAGATCCTTTCATCTCTTTAACTATGTGTGTGCTTGGTGGGCAAGTGGTGGCAGATAAAGTAAGTTACATGGGCCAGTACAGTCTGCTATCTGTTCTCATGCAGCTTCTCTTGATGTAGAAGGGAAGATACGTGTTCAAACATGCAGAAAAAAATAAAAAAGAAAGAAAGATGATAAGAGAATAGAGCACTTGCTTACGTCCTTACATTAAAACCTCCTTTCTATATCTTCAAAGTTAGCAACTATGGATTCCTTTCTGATATCATTTCACATTGTGCTCCCTGTGTGACCTGTACTTCTACTTTAAAACATGCTTGTGCTTTCATTATATGCATCCAAATAATCTAAGATTATATGCTTATATGCTTATTTTAAGGCTAGCAAATTAACAGTCTTATTTCCATCTATAACTCTATTTCCCCTTTTTCATGTAAGCAAAAATGGTCACGGGGTCCAGTAAATATGTTCCATGTTGGAAGCCATATGCCTTTCATATAAGCCTTGTTCACAAGTAATATTTGAACAATAGAGGTGAAGATACAAGGAGATGTAGTTATCAACAAGAAGGGCAGGAAGGCTTGAGGAAACAACGCTTGTCCCCGTCAAAGAAAAAATAAAGATCCACCATACAAACAACTTTCATAAAAACACAAGTGGTCCCTCACAGGACTAAGACTGATAACATCTGTGGAAGGAATAATTGGGAAAGCTCAGTATCAGTCGTGAAAACCAGGTCAGGTGCTGTCTGTGGAATGCATGATCAACTACTCACCTGTGTTGTGTACAGTGAAGAAATAGAAAACAAATTCACAGGAACCAAAATAACCTTGACTCTATCTCAATTAGAATTAAAAACCACCGCAAGAACAATTCTGAGACATTGAACCCTAATAACCAGATGAGCAGTGGCATGACATCAAAGACAGTATCCATTAAGAAAGCAAAAGGTCATTTAAAAGGCAGAGGAGGGGGGAAAAATATAAAAATGGCTATCTGAAGAGATTCTGAATATTGCACTAGGATGCCGAGAAGACAAAACAAATAGGGAAAATGTAGTTAAATAGTTGAATGGAAGATTTCGAAAGGCAAGTCATGAAGACAAATTAAAGTATTATAACAAAACATACAAATATCTGGAGTCAGAAAATCAAAGGGGAAGAACATGCCTGACATTTCTCAAGGTGGGAGAATGGAAGAACAAATTCAATTTTTAGTTGCAATATTGAAAGATGCAATTGGAATACACTCGAATAATCCAGAAAGCATCAAAAGAAGATTGGAGGAATATATGATATTACTGTACCAAAAAGAATTAGACGACGCAGAACTATTTCAGTAAGTAACATATGATCAAGAACATGGGTTCTTGAAAAATAAAAGCTCTTCACAATATAAACCATTTAAGTGTTCCCCCACAGGATTTTATAGAATGATTGTCTTCTGCTATCACTTACTTAAAACTGTCCATAGTCTCTCTAAGAGCAAGAACAGTTTGATGTTGAATACTATATATTTTCAGTATATTTTAGTCCTATAATTCTGCTTATATTTAGTAAAGCATGTTAGCAGTAAAAACAATACAATAATGTCCCTAGCGTCTCATATATGCTGTGACTGAGATTAATCTGAATATAAGAAGAGAGTCTCCTAGTCTTTTTCCTGTCACTGCCTTTTGGTGAAAGATTTAAATCATAATAGGAAAATTATTTTAATGAAGAGAATTATCAAAATAATGTAGTGGATTAATAAAAAAAGAGGCTGCATATAATAAATCAATGTCTAACTTTAAGTGTTTGCCATTGTTAAAAGGAAATTGTCAAAGATTGTTCTATAATAGAGATCTCCATATATGTTTTGGGAGCTTCAATTTAGTATTCTGTCAAAAATTCACCCAGAAGAAATAATTATACGTAGGAATTAATAATTCTGAGTTGCACTAAGTTAATAAACGTTGGCTTTATGCTCTTTTTTTATTTATAAAAATTACTTCCAAATAGTTCTCAAAAAGCTAAACAAATACTAAATTTTTTAAGTTACATTATTAATTCATAAAGGAATATAATAAAATGGAAACCTTAACATTACAAAATGAGAGTATTTGGTTGTAATATATAGGGAGCTCACTGTTGTTGTTGTTGTTGTTATGTCCTGTTGAGTTGCCTGAAAGTTATAGTGGCCCTATGTACAACAGCTTTGAAATATGCCCTGTCTTAGGCCAATCTCACTGATTCTGAAACACCTGCCCCCATTGCTCCAGTTACTGTATCGATCCATCCCATCCAGGGTCTTCTTTCCTGCACTGTGCCTGCAAGCATAATGTCCTTCTCCAAGGACTGGTCCCTCATGGCCACATGCTCAATGTGATATGGACCTTCAAAATCCTAGCTTCCAAGGAATAACTTGGTTTCATCCTCTCCAAGACAGACCTATTTGTTTTTATGACTGTCCAAGACTTTTCAAGATTCTTTTCCAGCACAATTCAAAGGCATTGATTTTTCTATCATCCTTAGTCATTATCCAGCTCTCTGATGCATAACAAGTAGTTGCAATGACCACGGCCTAGATCAGGCACACCTTAATCTCTAGGCTGACATTATTGCTTCTCAGTGCTCCAGAGAGGTCCCCGACAGGAGATTTTCCCAGTGCAATTCACCTTTTGAGTTCCTGACTGATGGTGCCAAGAATGTTGATTATGGAACCAAGCAAGCTGAAGCATTAACAATCTCAATCTCTCCTCTATCTATTATGATTCTGCCAATTGGCCCACTGGTGATAATCTTTGTCTTCTTGATGTTGAGCATCAATCCATATTAAAGATTACAGTCCTTGACCTTCTGCAGCAAGGGCTCTAGTTTCAGTAAACATGGTTGTTTCATCTACATATCACAGATTGTTGATGTGTCTTCCTCCAATCCTGATGCCATACTTCTCCTACCCAGACTCCTGAATGATCTGTTCTGCATATAGATTCAGAAGGTAAGAAAATATAACGCATCCCTGGTGTGCCCTTTTCTTGATTTGAGTCATATAGTGTTTCCTTGCTCTGTTCTGGGGACTGCTTCCTGGTCTCAGTGTCTCACGAGCACAATCAAGTGCTTTGGGATTCCCATTCTCCAAAACGTTAGTGACAATTTGTTGTGATCCACACAGTCAAATGCCTTTGCATAGCCAAAGAAAAACAGATACTTATTACTCTGGTACTCTTTGCTTTCACCCATGATCTATCTGACATTGCTGATAATGTCTCTAGTGCCATGATTTCTTCCCAAACCAGCTTGTATTTCTGGTAGCTCTCTGTGGGAATGATAATATTTTCTATATATGTAGGCTGTACTAAAATAACAGTTCCATGTATAATAATATAATAATAGCTCATCATTAATTTAAGGAGATGTAGTGCCTTCTGCAAAAGAAGTCATACTGGTTCCATAATATATTGGACTGTCAACAAAAATGTTGCTAGTTTGAATGCACTAGGCTCCTTGGAAAAGACTCTCCCCATAAAGATTAATAGTCTCAGAAATTCATTAAGGGTTTCTATGTTTTGGAACTGACTTAACAGACTTGATGGTTATTGGTTTGATTTTGAGTTTTCCATAGTAAATAGATAAAATTTAAGTTAAACAAACAAAAAAAGCAAGAAACGATTTTCTTAAAAAATTAGTTGATATACTGCCTAGTAGTAAGAAGTTGCACTGTCAATGCCAAGACAAGTAGTTCAGACCCATTATGCATGAAAGAAAGATGGATAAAAATCTCTCTATTGTTACTTCTATCCTCTGAAAGTCTGCTGGATAGTCATGAGTGAGTTCTGACTTGATGACACAAAACAACAGTAACAACATTAAAACTAACAATGTGGTTAGTTTATGATTAAATACATCCTTTTACTGTCAGACTCTTAAGCTGACATCCTTGATTTTATCATTTATAAGAGGCCCTCAAAAACATATACCAATGTAACACCTTTTATTTCCTGCTTACTGTTATTATGAATGTTATAGATGAAAGTGTGAAAAAAGCAAGGATCTCATGGGGATGGGAATATCTGACCTCTATCAACTCCACAAAGGGGAATTGTCTCTATCAAAAACATCAATGATACAAAACCAATTACTATAAGGTTAGACACATACTCTCCCACACTACTTCCATACCTCTATTAAGCACTCCCAAAGCCAATCTTACATCTTTACTGGGTCCAAAATTTGATGTAATCTCTCAGACCACTTACAACCATATTGTTGTTGTTGTTATTATGTGCCTTCGAGTTGTTTGCGACTCATAGCGACCCTATGCACAACAGCCCTAAACCCTACTCTATCTTAATAACCATATTAGGGAAGTCAAAAGTATGTAATTCAGGTTAGCTGCAGAATATAGTCATTCAGTCAGGGCAGCTTCCAAAATGTGTTCTTAGGCATCTCAGTCCTGGCAGTTATGGTTCTTTCTAAACCCCACCCTCACCCCTCATTCTCCAACAAATTTGACAAATTCTCTTCACTCTGGTTTCCTGGGGAGTAGAAGTCTCAAGGTTAGCAGTCCCAAGGTCAATCTCACATCGAGTCTATGGTCCTCTGCTTCAGCCATGGCAGCTGCCACTATAGGTCTAGCATGCGCAAAAATCTCTGGTCTGAAGGGTACACACTGAATGCCTGCTTCTTCTTTGCTGGTGGTGAGACACTTGAATCTGTGGCAGAGCCTGCTCAGCTTATTGGATCTAACACACCCTATTCACACATTCCCACCCATCCACATGGCAAAGTCAAATTCAGTAGTTAGGGGAGCTGTTTTAAGAAATAAACCCTTACCATTACAGCAAGAAATATTGAACATTTCAGTCTTTTCTCCACCTATCATCATGCTGACCATTGGTTTAGTGGTGAGGGGTTTTGCATTTTTGACATTGAGATGGAGTTCATATATAGAACTGTAGTCTTTGAACTTTTCCAATAAGCATTTAAGTCTACCCTTCCTGCAAGTAGGGTTATATATCTGCATAGCTAGATTAATGAATAGAATTTTATTCAGATATAAAAATACTGTTGGGTAAAATATTTAGAACTAATGCATACCATTCAAGGAATGTTAGTAAATATAAAATCATTAGCATATGCTTGTGTATATATATGTCTGTGAAGTATAAACTAATGAAAACAAATATTTCATAATAAGGATCTAAATGACTCAGTAGTTAAAGTACTGACTGGAGTGTTAGCCAACAGGCTGGTGATCTGAACCCACTAGCTGGCTGCTTCACAGGGAAAAGAAGGCATCGTCTTTTTTTGTATAGATGTACATCATTATAAATCCCATTGATCTTCTCAGTCTTGTAAGATCACTATGAGTCTCTTATACATTGTTGATAGGATTGTAAAATGGGGCAACCATTCTGAAAAGCAGTATGGCACTTCCTCAAAAAACGAACATAGAAATTCCATATGACTCAGGTATTCCACTACTCAGAATATACCCTGAGAATATGAGAACTGAAGCACAAACTGACATTTGTACACCAGTTTTCACAACAGCATTATTCACCATCACAAGGACAAGTAAACAGCCCAAATGTCCAATCACAAACGAATGGATTGGGAAATTATGGTACATTCACACAATGGAATACTATGCAGCATGCAGGAGCAATAACTTTGTAAATAATTACCTAACTTGGGAGGGACTGGAGAGCATTTCACTGAGTGAACTAACTCAGTCCCACAAGGACAAATATTGTATATTATTGTTTTTGTAGAAAGAGTATAAGGATCCAGGAAGGGTGGGAGAGGCTGTAAGCAGAAGGATGTGGATGTGCAGGACAAGGAGGGTTATTAATCATTGGATTATACAATGTGATGGGGAAGGTGAAGGAAATGGAAAGAGTTGTTTAAATTTGCATTCAAGTTTCTTAAATAAACTAATAAAAAAATCACTATGAATTAAAATTGATTTAATAACAGCAGGTTTATTTAGTAATCAGAAAGGAAGCAAATTCTATAGAAAATTTGGCTTTGATATTTTGTCTTAAATTTAGCCAAATTTAAATGATTTTATAATCAGGAAAGTATATTTAAAATATTCTTGTATTATGATAACTATTATTAATATAATGTGAGCTGTTGACAAATGTAAATACTCCTATATTTAAATAGAAAGTATAGATGCTTAATGTTGCACTAAGATTTTTACACATCAGGAAAATTGTCAATACACTAGTTAACTATAATTTTATGCAATGAAGACACACTATATAGACTTCCATTATCATCTAAGATGGTTAGGTAACTTTCTTATGCTTCACATACATACTAATTATACCTGTTATATTTTTACTTTCCTATGGATAAATGATCACTTAAAAATTAACCAGTAACAAAACAAAGGGGTCAGTTAGACACATCTTTTATATTCCTACATAATTTCCAGTTTCAGTAATCTTTCAATACTGTGCCACTGCAAGATTCATCTATAGACCTTTCTATTTCAGTCCATATAAATTAACTTTTCTTTCTCCATGATAGCCATATCCAGGAATCAGTCTCTTTTGGCAAAAATAGCAGTATATTATTGCCTCTAAGGCAAGTAAAGTCATTAAATGTGGCAGGAACAGGAAAGTGGGTGAATATTAGCAACTGTACTGAATATCAAGTTTGCCATTTAATAATGTCAGCCTTTGAGAACATCAGTTTCTTACATTTAGAGCAGCCACATTCTTTAATATATATGAAGAAGCCACTTGAGATTAAAGTTCTCATTTCATTTAACAAGTTAATTGTTATTTCAAAATTTTGTATTTTATATTGAGAAATTTTACTTTCATGATTAGTCTGTTTTTTTCCCCGTGTACGAATTTGAATATCCTCTAATCAGAAGTTTACTTTTTATGCATACTACTAATCATATTTTCCAGAAGTTATGCAGTAGTCCTATCTGTGTCTGTCTTTAGTTTATTCTGTTTTTGTCATCAGCTGTAGGCTTGGTTCTTCACATTTTGTAGACCAGAATTCTATTATCTCTTTGAAAAAAGAGAAATGACAAAGATTTTTGCAGATGTGGAAATATGTACTAAGCAGCCCCACTAGGGGAGAAGAAAATTGAACATCATTTAGTATTGTGGTGAATTTAAAGCAAATTGAGGATCTAATAATCAGAACGATTGATAGACATTCTATGGTGCTTTGAAGTGAAGCTGAAAACAATTAGAGATTTATATATACATGTTGTTGCTGTTGTTGTTGTTGTTGTTATGTGCCGTCGAGTCATTTGCGACTCATAGCGACCCTATGTACAACAGCCCTAAACCCTGCTCTGTCCTGTGCCAATC
>NW_006399757.1:6539175-6547863 GCF_000299155.1 Elephantulus edwardii | reverse complement strand
ACACACACACACACACACACACACATAAGCTCTGGTGGCCTAATGGCAAGAAGTTGTGCTGCAATCCCAAAGGCAGGCAGTTAAAATTTCCGGGTTACTCCACAGAAAGGTGGTCACTCTGCAACCGTGTGATTAACTGCCTCTAAAAAACCACCAGAAGGTCAACTATGGGTCAGTTCTGATTTGATGGTAAACAACAATCACTCTATCTATCCATCTATCCGTCTATCCACACATACACAAAAGGTGGCCTACTAATAAGGAGCTGTGCTGCCAACCGAAGACATGTGGTTCAAAACCACAAAGTGCTCCATGGGAGAAAAATATACAATTTCCTCCCTTGCGATTTATTGCTTCTGAAAATACACTGGAAGATCAGCTGTATGAGTGAGAGGGCACATAACAATAAAGAAATATACTTATTTCTTTTTCTTTCAGAATCCTGGTGATATTGAGGCATAATGAAATTTAATTGAAACTTTTCGTTACTAGTAGCTCTGCCACTTTCACCTAGAACAGCATTAATGTCAATTAATTAATTTTTTAAATTGAAAAATAACAAGTAGTAGATAACTTTTAATTATAGCTACATTGTTGTTGTTATGTGCCGTCGAATCACCTGTGACTCAAGCAACTCTTTGTACAAGAGCCCTAAACCCTGCCCTGTCCTGTGAAAGTCTCACTGTCTCCAACACACCCTCCCCAACTACTCCAGTCACTTAATCAATCCACTTCATAGGGGTCTTCCTCTCCTGCTCTGTCCCTGCACCCTTCCAAGCATGACATCCCTCTCCAAGGACTGGTCCTTCCTTGCAACATGTCCAAAGTATGTCAGACAAAGCTTTAGAGTTCTTGCCTCCAAGGAACAGCCTGGTTTAACCCTCTCTGGGATGAATCTGTTTTCTTAGCAGTCCACAGTATACTCAATACTCTTCTCCAGGACCACAGCTAAAAGGCATCTATTCTCCTTCTATCTTCCCTAGTCACTGTCTAGCTCTCTGATGCATAACAAGTGATTGCAAAGACCATGGCCTGTATAAGATGCACCTTAGTCTCCAGAGTGACACCATTGCTCTTCAATACTTTGGAGAGGTCCTTAACAACAGTCTTTCCCATTGCAATAAATCTTTTAATTTCCTGGCTGCTGGTGCCAAGAGTGTTGACTGTGGAGCCAAGCCAACTAAAGCTGTGAACAATCTCTGTCTCTTCACTATCCATCCTGATGCTGCCAATTGGCCCAGTGGTGAGAATCTTTGTCTTCTTGATATTGAGCCTGAATCCATATTGACTGCAGTCCTTGACCCTCTGCAGCAAGTATTTAGGTTCTCCTCAGTTTCAGCAAGCAGGGTTGTGTCATCTGCATAATGCAGATTGTTGATCAATCTTCCACCAATCCTGATGCCACACTTCTCCTCACAGAGCCCAGCCTCATGGATAATCTGTTCTGCATACAGGTTGAAATGGTATAGAGATAGGACACATTCCTGGCATACATCCTTCCCAATTTTGAACCATGGGTATTTCCTTGCTCTGTTCTGATGACTGCCTCCTGGTCCAAGTATAGGTTTTGCATTAGCACGATCAAGTGTTCTGGGATTCCCATTCTTCTCAGAGTCAGCCACAGTTAGTTATTATCCACACAGTCAAACACCTTTACATAATCTATGAAACACAAATTGACATTCCTCTGTCACTCCTTGCTTTCAGGCAAGATCCATCTAATACTAGCTACAATATCCCTACTACTATGACCCCTTCTAAACCAAGCCTGGACTTCTGACAGTTCTCTGTTGATATGCTGTTCCAGTCATTTTTGGATAATCTTCAGCAGAATCTTGCTTGCATGTGATATCAATTATATTATTTGATAATTTCCACACTCTGTTGGATCACCTTTGGATGGGAACAAATATCGATCTCTTCCAGTCAGATGGCCAAGCGGTTTTCCTCCTGATTTCTTGGCACAACTTGGTGAGCACATCCAGGGCAGCATCTGTTAGCTAAAATACGTCAGTTGGTATAAAGTCCTGGGGTCTTATCTTTTGCCAATTCCTTCAAAGCAGCTTGAACTCCTTCTTTCATAACCATAGGCTCTTCTATGTGTTGTTTCATGAGATTCTTCTGTGTCTGCAAATTCTGTTTGATAAAATGACTCTGTATACTCTTTTCATCTTCTTTTAGTACTTCCTGGATCTTTTAATATTCTGCCCAAAACATTCTTAAGTGTAGCAACTTGAGGTTTGAATTTGTTCTTCAGTTCCTTGAGCTTAAGAAATGCTGAGCGAGCTCGGCTCTTTTGATTTTCTGACTACAGTTGCTTGCACATTTCATTGTAATATTTTGCTTTGTCTTCCCGTGCTGCCTTCTGAAATCTTCTGTTCAACTCTTTAATATCTTGAATTCTTCCCTGTGCTTTTGCTTCGCGGCACTGTAGTGCAATATTCAGAATTTCTTCTGACATCCATTTTGGTCTTTTCTTCCTCCTATGTCTTTGTGACGACATTTTGTACTCTTCCTGGATGATACTCTTGGTATCCTCTCATAGCTCATTTTGTCTTCGCTCATTGATGTTCAAGACCTCAAATCTGTTCCTGAGATAGTTTTGAAATTCATGTGGGATAGTCTCAAGGTCATATTTTGGTCCCAGTGGATTTTATTTCATTTTCCTTAGACTCAGCTTTGACTTGCATATGAGTAGCTGGTGGTCTGTTCCACAATCAGCACCTGGCCTAATTTTCACAGCTGGTATTGAGCTTCTTCAGCGATTCTTTCTACAGATGTAATCAATCTGATTCCTATGCATACCATCAGGTGAAATTCAACCTTCGTTTATGTTTCTTAGAAAATGTATTTGTAATAAATAATTCATTGACTGTGCAAAATTCAATCATTCTATATCGATCTTCATTTCTGTCACTGAGTCCCATTTTTTCTGTCATTATGGCGACATTCTGACTGATGAGTGACCCACCATTGAGTTTAAAGCTTTTATCAGAATAGTCCATAACATTTATCTCCAAAAGCACAGCTGAAAGATTTGAATACCTGGCCTTGCAGTTAGAAGCTACTAACTTCTTTATTTATATAGGAAAATATCTATTTTTTTAATTTAAATTATTTTTATTAGTGATTTTTAATTTTATATCTATATCTATATCTATATCAGCATATTCTTTCCATTTATTTTTTTATCATTCATTCATTGTTGCACATTTTCCTCCTTGTCCATCCGTCCCCCTAGTTTTTCTCTTTGAAAAAAAAATTTCATTGTTAGATAACCCCCCCAGTTCACAGTCTACTATACATTTTTTTTTCTGTAAACTTGTCATGAAAATAATATCTAATCTTTTATTCCTTTTAAAAAGTTCTCTCCCTCATCTGTTTTAATGCAGTATACATTATTTATCCCCTCTTTTCTTAGGTACCCCAACCCTAATGTCAGTCCCATTTTATAACAGTGGCACTATGCAGTATTTGTCCTTTTGTGACTGAGATATTTTACTTAGCATAATGTCCTCCAGGGTCACCCATTTTGTATAATATTTCATGAGTTCTTTGTTTTCAATGCAGCATAGTATTTCATTGTGTGAATATACCACAGCTTCTCTATTCATTCTTTTGTTGATGAGCACTTGGGTTCAACTCTTTGCTATTGTAAACAAAGCTGCCATAAGCTTGGGTGTGCATATATCTACTTGGGTGGCAGTTCTAATTTATTTAGAGTATATTCCCAGTAGTGGAATTGCTGGGTCAAATAGTATTTCTATTTCCAACTTTTTGAGAAAGCGCCATATTGCCTTCTGTAGTGGTTGCACCATTTTCCACTCCTACCAACAGTATTATAAAAAAATATTAATGCTTTTAAATTTAAATGTAGGTTCTAAGAATAAAAAGAGAAGAATGATATGTAATCTCCTTTCATGTGAAGTATAGCTTCTGAAGACCCACTAAAATGGTTCATACCTGAAGGCAATAAGTAAAGAAAAAAAATATCTCTACCAAGATAAATAAAACGCATTAAAATTAATATCCAGGCATACTGTTATTGTTGGGTGCCATGACATTGGTTTTGACTTACAACAAGCCTATATGTAAGAGAAGAAAATACTGTTCAGTTTTGCTTCAACTTCATAATTATTTTTCTGTTGAGCTCCTTCTTCCAGTCACTTGATCAATCCATCTTGTTTAGCTCTTCATTTTTCGCTGAACTTCTACTTTATCAAGCGTGATGCGCTACTACAGAGAGTAGTCTTTCCTCATAATATAACCAATTTATGAGCATTGTTGCAGGAAACAGAAATTGAGTGAACATTTAAATCTTACTATCATCAAATTTTTCATCTAGTAAATTTGGCATTTAATTACAAATGTTTCTTGCTTTTAGGACAGTCACATCTTTGAATGTGTGAAGAGGTCTTCTGAATGTAGAGTAGCTAAACCAGAAGACATGATGAAAGAGAAAAGATCTGAACATGATATTCCAAATTATACCTTTACATTAGAATCTGGCAATAAGATTCCAAAAATACCTTAACATTTTCATAGTAAGAAAATCAAAAGAACATGCTGAGCATCTCTCAAATGGATAAAACCCCCTGAAGTTAAAAACTCAAGTCTCAAGTGGGAATAATGAAAGATTAATTTTATGGACAAAGTGTTGAATGATGACAGAAAGAAGCATCCAGAGGTACTATAAATAATCCTTAGTCACAGTACAAAGAATTGGTTGATATTAGGAGGAAGTTGATGGTTTTGAAGGACAAAGTCCAAATCACACTGAAGGCATTGGTAAAATCAAGGCTTCAAGACTTGTCAAAATAAAAATTGAGACCAACAAATTATTCAATGCTGTCAATTCATTTATACCAATTATAAAGAAACAACCTCTTGGCCAAAAGTCTGTAAGTGCCTCATATTTATGTCTCTTTTAAAGAAAGAATGGCATTTAGAAGTTATTGAAAAATACATTAGCATAATTTTACTAATGTTATTTCAAAATGGTTACAGAAATACATTGATAGGGTGCTCAAAGAAATCTAAGCTAGATTCAGAAGAAAATGTGCAATATAAGATATCACTGTTGATTTCAAATCGATCTCAGTTGAATGCAGAGAATCCCAGAAAGCTGCTTACATGGGTAAATGCACACATATATACACACACATGCACATGCATAGGTACACACATACACATGCACCCCCCACAGATATTTTTTTTAAATCCTCATTAACTCTCAAATCCATAAGAAAATGTAATGGAATTTTTAAAAATCCAATGAATAAAACAAAGCTGATTTTAAAAAGGAATGGTGAAGGAGACAATCTACTGACTAAATGCACAATAAAAACTAAAAAGAAACATCATCCATGAGTAATGATTAACATAAATATTAGATAATTAGAAAATGAGTGTTGACAATAATTAGATAACTACATGATACGTCAAACGTTTGCCAAATTTTAAATTGTATATAGGATAAGTGATTGATAATAAAATTTTAAATAATAGCGCAATTGAAAAATAAACCCCTTAATATATTAAATAAATTAAACCATGATTATTTTAATATGCTTATTTGCTTTCTATCAAATGGATGTAAACTGTAATCTAAGTTGAATTTATGGATTTCAATTAGGCAGAACTTCTATGACATCTATCCTTTTAAATATAATATAATTGAATGGTATTACAAGAAGTTCTCAAAATGTAAGATTCATCTTATCAATTGAGTCAGTGTTTTAAATTAAGCAATTATATGTCATTAAATTAGTATTTATGAGATCTAATTAATAATTAATCTTCAACACATTTGCTTAAAGTTCTTTGGAATCACTGAATTTATTCAGTGAAGAGTGAAATAATTTAATTTTGTAGGCAGTAAAAATAAGGCTAAAGTAACTCTCCTGATTGAAAAGAAGCATTAATTGAAAGTGAAATGAAGTTACTGTATGAAAAAAATTCTTCTCTGTGGAGATTCCTAAATTATGAGGATTATTTTCCCCACTTCAATCAGATCTTCTTTGTGTAAGAACATAGATTGCATCTGTATAACTCTTTCTAGGGAAAAACTAGAAAAGGAAGAAATGTTTTAAATATCATTCCCTGATGAATATCATTATGTTCTATTAACAATTAAAATATTAGAAAGTTTATCTTATTGTGATTTTTTACCATCTTCTTCCAAATGCCAAATCCCTTTTTATTAAAATAATTAGTAATGTGTCACTGCAACATAGGTTGAGAATGTAAGAAAAAAAGACACAGAATTTGTATACTTATGAGGCATCTAAAGTAATCTTCATTTTATTATTATGAGAAATTTCCACAAATTATTTCTACAAATTAAAGATCTACAGTTGAAGAAGTGCCTTCAGTTGATGAATAACTTTAGCATGAGCAGCACTGATCTTTTTTAATGAAGCAAAATAAACTTATGTCTTAATATTTATTTTATAAAACTTCCAGAAATCATAGTCATTGATGATAAGAAGTTATTTTTCTGAAGAAAGAAAAGTGATAAATAGAATTAAATACAGTGTTAGGATCATAACAAATTGTGGTTACCATTAAGAAGAATTTAAATACCAGAACATTTAATTGTGCTCATGGGAAACCAGAACTCAGACCTGTCATCTGAACAGAACAAGCAAACACTCCATGGTTTAAAATTAAGAACTTGCTAAGGAGCAATGATGGCAGTTTAAAGACTAAGGTGTGCCTAATCCAAGCCATCATCTTTTCAGTTAATTTTTTGCTTCTGAAAGTTGGATAATTATTAAGGATTACAAAAGAAGATTTGATGTCTGTACATTGTTCAGTTGAAGAATACTTTCTTGAAGCAAGTGCAGCCTTGGATACTCACAAGGATGATGTCTTTTTCTCTCATATTTTGAGCATGTTGTTAGGAGGGGCTGCTCCTTAGAGAGGACATCATATCTTGAAAGGTGGAGATTCAGCAAAAGAAAGGATTTTCTTCAAGGAGGTCGATGGATACAGTGAGTGTAACAATGGACTCAAGTATATAAGAGATAATTGTTGCAAACCGGATGCTGAAAGGAAGCAGGGACATGAGGAAATGAATTCCGAAAAAGAGGATGGATGAGGCAGAGGTCCTTTCACAGCTTAGCCCTGTGAAAAGGCCTCCTTCTCCATCTCCCTATGGTTTTTATTTAGTTTAAGCAATCCTCCTAAAAAAAAAAAAATCAATCTCTGGGGACTACATTTTCTTAAACTTAAGCGTTGCCAACGTAACAGTGGGTAAGCTTTATCTTTAAACTACGACCAAAGCTTAAACACTGCATGCCCTCTGGTGGGAGGCTAGGAGGAACCTCCTGTTTGCACAGGGCTTCCAGTATCTTCTCCAGGGAGCTGAGTGGAATTCTGTTCGCAGAGGGTGCTCAATCCTTCCTGGATTCTGATCTCAGCTGTGGCCTGGCTATTAACTATGCTGGGCAATCTACAGGTGATGAAGATGTCAGAGAATAGGGCGAGGTTCAGATATATTGTTCATAAGGTCACTATGAACTGTAGTAGACTCAAGAGCATCTAATATTAACAACAACTAACAGTGTTAGCTCCACAATCAACACTCTTGGTATTAGCAGCCAGGAAATTAAAAGATGAATTGCGTTGAGAAAGGCTGCTGTCAGATACCTCTCCAGATATCTGAAGGGCAACAATGTCAGTTTGGAGACTGAGGTGCACCTGATCCAGGCTTTATTTTTTCAATAACACGCTATGCATCCAAGAGCTGGACAATGACTTGGGATGACAGAAAGAGAATTGATGTCTTTGGCTGTGGTGCTGGAGAAGAGTATTGAATATACCACGGAGAAAGAACAAATTCATCCTGGAGAAGGTTAAATCAAAGGATTATGAAGCTTTGTCTGACATACTTTGGACATGCTGCAAGAAGGGACCAGTCCTTGGATAGGGACATCATGCGTGGGAGGGTGAAGGGACAGCACAAGAAAGGAAGACCCTTAATGAGATTGATTCAGTGACTGGGGTAATGTGAGTAGGTGTGTCAGAAACACGAGATTGGCTCAGGACAGAGCAGGGTTCAGAGCTATTGTGCGTAAAGTCCTGGTGAGTCATAGTCACAACAACAGCAACATTGTATTTAAAACTTTTCCTTACCACTAGTGCAGACATAATAGATGATTACAGCAGAGTGTAAACAAAATTTTTATATGCACTAAAGAAAGAGAGACTGTACCTTTTGGATATTAGAAAAGTTAGTGAGATTGTGCTTTTCTTTACATAACTTATTATTTGGTATTACTAGATTCTTTGGCAAATGTATCAATACATCTTTCTAATTAGAAGTCAATTTACTAAATTAGAGTTATAGTACTAATATGTAATTTCATTATTTTTCTAACTCAAAATACTTTATAAGGAATTAATTCTTTTTAGAGTAATTTAATTTTAGCCTTATTTGTTTGTTTCTCTGGAAGTTCATGGCCTATGTAATATTCTTCCCTAACATCATAATGAAAAGAATTATTCTTCTGCCTTTTTCATTGTCCAGCTTTCACACAACCAGTTTGAGTTTGAGTCCAGCATGCTTACCACCAAATGACATCTTTTATGTATTAAAACTGTAAAAAGGTATTTTTACAGAAGATTTGTAGAACTCAATATGTCATTTGATATCTTGACTTCTATTTTTATGAATCTTAATTT
>NW_006399757.1:6535610-6536558 GCF_000299155.1 Elephantulus edwardii | reverse complement strand
TCAAGGCCCCAAACCTGTTCCTGAGATGGTTTTGAAATTCAGGTGGGATAGACTCAAAGTCATATTTTGGTTCCTGTGGATTTGGTTTAATTTTCCTCAACTTCAGCTTGAATTTGCACAGGAGTAGTTGGTGGTCTGTTCCTCAGTCAGCTGCTGGCTTAGTTTTCACAGCTGATAGTGAGCTTCTCCAGTGGTTCTTTCCACAGATGTAATCGGCCTGATGCCTATGCATACCATCAGGTGAAATCCATATATATCACCTGCATTTATGTCTCTTAAAAGGCGTATTTGCAATGAATATGTCATTGATTGTACAAAAATGCAATCATTCTCTCTCTAGCTCCAATTCTGTACCTTATATAATTAAAATTTCTTTAAATGATAGCTTACAAGAACAACATTTATAAATTGCTTAATTGAAAAAAAAATAGAAAAAATTAAAGAAATATATCAAAGTGATTTATGGTTATGATTGAAAAAAAGGAAGTATAAAAAGTATTTAAATTAAATTAAACAACATGCTAACATCTCAGTTTTTTCTGATTCTAATCTTCTCCAGTGGAATATATTTTAGATATTTGTATTTTTTTTTCAATCACACAAATATTATGAATATATTCTTTTTATAAAAAAGCTTTCTAGATTAGTGTGCACTCATTTTTTATTATAAAAATTCAAAGGGAATGTAATTTGTCTGCTTTTGTATGTATTACCCATACCTAGTGAATAGGTACTTATTGCTTTGTAGAAGACATCACAATATTTAAGCGTTTGGCTTTTAACTGGATGCTCAAATAGTGCACCATTTAAACCCACCAGTTATTCTCTGGGGAAAAAAGGAACTACCTTGCAGTCTGCTATTTTAAACATTACGGCCCAAGACTTTTTTTCCCCCAAGCACTCTGCATGCATCTTTTTTTTTTTTTAATTGGGAAAAACATATTGGGC
>NW_006399757.1:6516216-6534055 GCF_000299155.1 Elephantulus edwardii | reverse complement strand
CACCTTGCAGCAGTGTCGTGGCTTCGCTGTACCAATCTTGAGAAGGGCCGATGCCCAGCATCCATCCTGGGTGAGGGAATCCATTCATTCCGGCTGTGAAAGACTCATGGAGTTGCAGCGGCTGTGTGGTGAGGCATGGTCTCTGCAGGAGGGGGTTGGGAGCCATGAGACTCACCCATTTCTCCTTGGGAATCCTTGAATTCCTGTTGTTGAGCCTCGATCTTCACTGAGGGCCAGTCACGAACTGTTTAAGTGTTCAATTATCAATAAGCCGAAGTCTGTGGAAGGCCATAATGGCCCTGCTTTAAGTGGTTCGCTGCTCCCGCAGCTCACCAGGCTGTCTCTGCCTCCACCGCCATCTTGGATTTCCCGGCCCAAGACCTTTTATAAGGCTTAATTTTTTATCTAGAGTCACTATAATTCAGAATTGACTCAACCATGGAAAATAGCAACAACAAAATACCGCACAGTAGTTTTCTATTTTCACTTAACTTAGATCCATTGTGACTTGATTCTTACTTCACAGTACACAGTGACTATGACAACTACAACAAAGAGTTCAATAGTATAAATTTAGCACAGCTTAGTATGATTCAAGTAGTGCTGGTGGCCTAATGGTAAGGATTTATGCCTCCATCCCCAAAGCAATCAGTTTACATACACTGGCTGCTCCATGGGACAAAGATCAGCAATCTCCTCAAATACAATTTTTTTTAGTTGTGTGTATCATTGAGTTGGAATCAATCTCTAACTGACACCCCTGCTGGTTTTCAGAAGCAGTAATCTCACAGGAGGAGATTGCCCATCTTTCTCCTCTGGAGCAGCTGATGGATTTTAACCTTATACCTTTGCATTGGAGCCAAATTTCTTACCACTAAACCACAGCCTCTGAAAACCTGCTGAAGGATCAATTGTGAATAGATTCCAACTTAATTGCCCTCAAAACCCACAGTATTATTAAATAATACTTTTTCTGGTAGTGTTATGTCTCTAAACTAATAATATCAAGAAAAGCTATATTATTTTTAGTCCTAATTAAGTACCTTTTCAATCTGTATGCAGAACAGATCATCCGAGACGCTGGGCTATACGAAGAGGAATGTGGAGTCAGGATTGGTGGAAGAATCATCAACAACCTGCATTATGCAGATGACACAACCCTGCTTGCTGAAACTGAGGAGGACCTGAGGCGCTTGCTGCAGAAGATCAAGGACTACAACCTCCTATATGGACTGAAGCTAAATGTCAAGACAACAAAGATTCTAACCACTGGGCCAATTGGCAGCATCAGCATGGATGGTGAGGATATTGAGATAGTTAACAGTTTTAATTTGCTTGGCTCCACAGTCAACACTCTTGGTAACAGCAGCCAGGAAATCAGGAGATGAATTGCATTGGGAAAGTCAGCTGTGAGGGACCTCTCAAGAGTACTGAAGAGCAACGATGTCAGGCTGGAGACTAAGGTGCGCCTGATCCGGGCTATAGTCTTCGCAATTATGTGCTATGCATCAGAGAGTTGGAGAGTGACTAGGACTGAAAGAGAATTGATGCCTTTGAGCTGTGGTGCTGGAGAAGAGTGTTGAATATACCATGGACTGCTAGGAGAACAAACAGGTTTGTTCTGTAGAGGGTGAAGCCAGAGTGTTCTCTGGAGTCAAGGATTCTGAAGCTTCGTCTGACATATTTTGGGCATGTTGCAAGGAGGGGCTGGTCCTTGGGAAGGGACATCATGTTTGGCAGAGTGGAGGGGAAGCGAAGGAGAGGAAGACCTTTGGTGAGATGGATCGATTCTGCAACTGGAGCGGTGGGAATAAGTGCGTTTGAGATGGCTAAGTTGGCACAGGATAGAAGAGCATTTAGAGCTCTTGTACATAGGGTCGCTATGAGTCGCAAGCGACTCGATGGCACATAACAAGAACAACAACTAAGTACTTTATTCAATTTTGCATTGGAATAAACTTAATACAATGAGTTTGGGTTTTACATTTTAGTTTCTATGAATAAATCTTTGTAAATTAGCCAATTGACTAAGAATTTCTTACTTTTCTCAATTTACAAGTAATAGTTGTTGTTCTTAGTGTTGTGGAGTATGATTTAGGTGTATGACACAAAGAACCCTGTCCTATCCTATGTCATCCTCATCATTTCTTTTTTTTAAATTATTATTAAATTTTATTCGTTTGAATGAGCATTTACAGAGATTTTGGGTTCTCATTCATTCATTGTTGCACTGTTTTCTCTACCCTCCTCCTCAGTTCTTTCTTCTCCCCCCCCCCGAATGTCTGTTTTAATTGTCCAGTTGCCACAGTGCTTGTCAAAGCCAGTTCTGATTAATCTCCTTTGTCAGTGTGCCCTTTGCCATTCCCTATCACTCCTCCCTGAAAGAGACTTCATCCTGATTCATAAGGAAAAGGGGATGGCATATTCTCTTAGCTACTTCCTGTGTCAATCCAACTTGTTGGGATATTTCTTGCCTTCACTGACCTCTCTATGACATCATATCCCTTTCTAATGAATAGCCTGCCCTAGCAAGATGTTCAAAGTATGAGAGATGATACTTTTCCCTCTTTGCTTCCAAGGAACATTTTGCACCTTTTCCTCGACATATATTTTGTTTGTTCTTTCAGCAGTCCTGGGAATATTCAGTGTTCTTCAACAGCACAACATGAATGCATCAATTCTTTTTTTATCATCCGTCTTCATTATTCAGCTCACAGATGTATAGTAAGTGACTGAAAAGAACATGGTCTGAATCAAGCACACTTTTGTCTTCAGACTATTTTCGCTGTTCTTCAGTATTTTGGAGAGATCCCTGATGATAGACTTGTCTAATGCAATATATCACCTGACTGCTGGTATCAAAGATATTGATTGCTGATCCAAGCAAGATGGAATAACTGATAATTTTAATTCTTCAGATATATTGAAACAGTAGGATGTAATTATATGGCAATTGTTCTAGTGTCACTGTTTTGTAAAACCTGTAACATAAACTAAAATTTTGAACAAACTTGTATCTTTTTCTGATCATTTTTGATATGTATCAAGGTGACTTGTAACAGCCAATACCATTTAAATTTTTTCTATTTCTACACAATAGCCGAAGCTTCACTTGACTAGTACTCCACATGCCACGCCCCTCCTCTAGAGGTTGTCGCTGCAACAGGCTGATCTTCTGAAAAGAAGTACCATGTATCTGATTTGATCTCTACTTAATTCATTTTCAACTTTTACATCTCTCCCCTCTCACTAAACTGTGCTTGCAAAATTGAAGGTGACAGGAGGAGAGGACAGAGAAAAATGTTTCTACTTTTCTACTGTTGTCCACAGTAGGCACCTTTATCTGCAGGATTAGTAAGTATGTGGAAAAAATAATAGTTCTTTAATGAGGGATAGAAGGAGTCCATGCATATTTACATCTTATCTTCCCTTATTTGTCATTTATCTTACACAAACAGCAATGCTTACTAAAGGTAAAACCACAATAATGACTGGCCTCTCATTCACATTATAGAGGGGACATTTTATAGTAAGAAAGTGAAAAAACATTATTAAACCCAATTTAATTTTCTCTTCTTCTTTTACTATCATCATCATAGGTCAATATTTCTAAGCAACGTCTCTGAAAATGGGTTTTCTTCCTTTTTGTTGATGTATATCCTAAAGAATTACTGTTATTACCATTGAATTTTAATAATACATATTTAGTCTTCAATTAGTATAGTTTTATCGTTTATGCTTCAATAAGTACTGTAGCTTATGTAGATGTTTAATTTGGAATACTTGCAATTGTACAGTCAGCCCCTAACAAGAAGCTAGGATCCATGTGTTAAATATGAGAAAAAAAAAATTCAAGGTATTTAGAAACTAGTCAAGTTCTCTTTAGAGTCCAAGAGTCTCCAACCCCAGAAGTGCTACATAATCCTGAGTTTTAATACTAGATTAAAAATTAAAGTGGTATTAAAGTGATTATAAATATGACTTATTTCAACTCTGATATTCTATGGGCCTATTAGGGATTTTTATTAATGTCTCCTTTAAATTTTTATTTTAAATTGAAGAGACATTTGAAAGTCTCTGGAATTAGCAATATTGTATTTACTGAAATTGATTAGTAAATCTTCATCTTTCAATCTGTTAAATATACTCCTGTGTTTAAGAATTTTTCTGTTTGCACATCTATGGCTTTAAGTGAGAGGTAATTTTAATTGGTTTTAATTCAATAGCTCATTTACATTTTGTTTATATCATTAATTATAAATGATTAATACAATTAATGGCAATATCTCATCAAGTCCCTATTGCATATTGCTTTTTTGTTTATTCAATCAGTTTATTAATCTTTGCTCCCTTATATCTCTCTCTTATATTTGATAACTCTCTAAGATCTAGTCTCTCTGTAAACATTTCCTTAGCTTTTATAGTTCTTCCTTGGTCAAAGTCAATCAATGCATATTTTTTCCATATTATTAATTACAGTATTCATAATGTTGATCTTCTAACCACCCTGCTTGCTGAAACTGAGGAGGACCTGAAGTGCTTGCTACAGACGGTCAAGGACTGCAGCCTTCAATATGGATTGAGGTTCAATGTCAAGAAGACAAACATTCTTACCACTGGACCAATTGGCAGCATCAGAATGGATGGTGAAGAGATTGAGATTGTTCACAGCTTTAGTCAGCTTGGCTCCACAATCAACACTCTTGGCACCAGCAGCCAGGAAATTAAAAGATGTATTATGATGGGAAAGTCTGCTGTTAGGGATCTCTCTAAAGTACTCAAGAGCAACAGTGTGTCTCTGGAGACTAAGGTGCGTCTGGTACAGGCCATGGTCTTTGCAATCACTTGTTATGCATCAGAGAGCTGGACAATGACCAGGCAGGACAGAAGGAGAATTGATGCTTTTGAGCTTTGGTGTTGGAGAAGAGTGCTGAGGGTGCCATGGACTGCTAAGAAAACAGATTCATCCTGGAGAGGGTTAAGCCAGGCTGCTCTTTGGAGGCAAGGATTCTGAGACTTCGTCTGACACACTTTGGTCATGTTGTAAGGAGAGACTGGTCCTTGGAGAAAGACATCATGCTTGGGAGGGTGGAGGGCAGGCGCAGGAGGGGAAGGCCCTCCAGGAGATGGATTGATTCGGTAACTAGGGTTTCGGAGACAGTGAGATTGGCACAGGACAGGGCAGAGTTTAGACTGCTGTACATAGGGTCACTATGAGTCACAAGCGACTCAACGGCACATAACAACAACACTCATAATGTCTGATCATCCATTCTATATTTTCCTAACATTGTGTTTTGTGTTGATTGCCTTTAAGTAGAACACTATTTATAGTGACCCTGCGCATAAAAGGCCTGAAGCCTTAATATAACTATGGACATTTATCAAAGTTCATAGAGTTTCCGGAGGCAAATTGTTTATGAAGCATATGCCTCGCCTGTTTCCAAATTCCTAATATTAAATTATTAAAATAAAATGTTCATTATCTATCCATTAATTTTCTGTTTCTTTCCACTCCCTACCTGTTAACTATACTATATTGAGTCACTCCTTAAGTAAATTTTCCTATATTATTTTTGTTTGGTTTTGTAGGTTTTGAGCTTTTATTAAAACAATAAAAATCACTCAGTGTTGTACATTTTCTTCTCTTCTTCTTTCTTTTTTCTTTCCCAGTCTACTTTGCAGTGTACCACTTGTTTTGGATTGTTGTCATACATGTAATACCTATTGGTATATTCCTTTTAAATCCTTTACTTCTTTACATTTCAGTGCAGTGTTCATTAGCTATCCACTCATTTCCTACTCTCCTCTCAATCCCCATGTCAGTCCTGTTTTAAAACAGCAGTGTTTTAAAACAGGAGTGTTTGTCCTCTTGTGACTGAGATACTTCACTCAGTATAATGTCCTCCAGGGTCATCCATATTGTGTAATGTTTAAAAGTTCATTGCTTTTTAATGCTACATATAATTCCATTGTGTGACTATATGATAGTTTTTCTATCCATTTGTTGATATGCACATGGGTTACTTCTGTCTCTTTGCAATTGTGTATAATGCAGCAATAAAAATGAATGTGCATACATCTTTTGAGATGCAGCACTGATTTCATTTAGGTCTCTGATCCTACACTCATGGATTAGAAGACACAATATCATGAAAATGACAATTTTACCAAAGGCAATCTACAAGTTCAATGCAATCTCAATACAGATACCTTCTCCATTCTTCAACAAGATGAACAATGCAATTTTCAATTTTATCTGGAACAGAAAGAGACTCCACATAAGCAAAGCACTACTGAAAAAGAGAAAGAAAGTTGAAGGCATCACTGCTTGATTTCAAATCCTACTAAACAGCTGTGATGGTCAAGGCAGCATGGTACTGGTGCAGCCACGGAGACATGTTGTTGTTGTGATGTGCCATTGTGTCACCTGTGACTCATAGTGGACTTACGCACAAATACCCTGAACCCTCTTGGTCTAGGAATAGATTTCACATGTTGTTGTTGTTATTTAATGTCGTCGAGTCGTAGATGACTCATAGCGACCCTATGAACGAACAGCCTGAACACTGTTCGTACATAGAGTTTCCGGAGGCAAGCCATTTTGGAAGTGGATGCCACTCCTGCTTCCAGGCTTGATTTAGTCGGGAAGCTCCAGCCAACACTGTCCACCATGGGTGCCCATTATCACGATTGGCACATCACTGTCACAGGCTTCAGCATCACAGCAACCACGAGTTACCTCTGTACAGCAACGCACAGAGCAGTGCTATGCCACCTAGAAGAATGTTTGACAGGAAGACAATTTGAACCTGGCCGAGGGCCACAGATGACAATCACCCACCTTCGGCTTGGTAGCACAGCTTCCTTCCACTAGGCCAACGTAGCTCTCTCTTGGTCGTCATCATTGTTATTGTTGTTTAATGCCGTCGAGTCATAGACGACTCATAGCAACCCTATGAAAGAACAGCCTGAGCACTGTTAGTATATAGAGTATTCTTCTGTTAACTATAATTTGTTATGATCCACATAGTCAAATGCCTTTGCATAGTCAGAAAAACACAGACATACATTCTTCTGATATTCTTTGCTTTCAGTCAGGATCCATCTGATGTCAGCGATGATATCCCTAATGTCACACCTCTTCTAAATACACCTTGAACTTTGGTTCCCTGTAAATGTACTGTTTGAATCATTTTTGGATGATCTTCAGCAGTGTTTAACTTGCCTATGATATTAATTACATTGTTTGATAATTCCCACATTTGGTTAGACCACCTTCAGTTGACCTTTCTTTTAAAAGTTCTGGCATAGACAGTTTAGTATGTCCAGAGTTGCATCTGTTAGTTGAAAACTGTCAATCAGTATCCCATCTATTCCTGAGTCCTTATTTTTTTGGAGTTTCTTCAGCAAATCTTAACCTTCCTTTGTTACCACTGGCTCTTGTTTATATGGAGCTTTCTGAAATTTTTCAGTGTTGACCAATTCTTTTTGGTACATTGACTCTATAGCTCTTTTAAATATATGATAAAACAGTATAAAAGTATTTCATTTTCTTCTACTGTATAGTAAAATTATTTTACTTTGTATTTGATAAATTTTCGGAATTTAATAAGCATATAAAGGCTTGTGTCACTGGCAAGTTAGTCCTTTTATTCAAATGTTCTTGAAATACTAATGTATTATTTTCCATAGTAAAGCCACCCTGTTAAATGATTATCCATTGTTTTGGTGAAGATTGAAGCATTTATGCTTTGTATCAACGTTGTGATGGTATTAGGTACTTCTTCCAATGATCTAATTCTCTACGTCCATAGATGAAATCTGATTTTGAGAACAGGTTCAGCTGAATTCAGAAAATTAAGAAAAGGATTGAGATTTCTTTTTGCTACAGCTTACACTAATCTTTACATGGCTGTTAAATCTGCCAGTCATAAAATTTAAGAAATAATCTCATTTATTACCCATTTTCCCTACTATAAGCAGATCAGTGATGCAGGTCAGGGTGCCCACTTTCTATCAAAAAGTTGTTGCTCACTATGGCATTGAACATCGCATTTCTACCAGAAGTCTGCTACTGAAGAAATTTTGCAAGCCAAATAACACATGAGAGCTCAAGTCCGTTGCAATTTCTATTTTCATCAAACCTTGTCTACAATAAGCATTCACTGTTATGTTTTTCCATGACATTGAGAATACCTTAACACTCATTATAGTTTTCTTTAAAGTGAATGCATCATTTTATTGTTTTGCTGATATATACTCAGTCTCTTGTCTTAAGTGATAGTCTATTTAGCATATTCATATTATTGAACATTCTGAGCTTTTCAACAACAAAATTATTATGGTATGAATTATCTTCTCAATTTTTAACAATTATATTATTAGGTGCCATAAGGCATGCTAGAAATATACTGAAAAGAAATGTAATTACTTTTACCATACTTTAACTACGCTGATATACATTATATAGATTCAAGAGTTGTCTTAAAAATAAATGTCTTTCTTTATAAACAAAGACAGTACTTTGACTATTGAGTCATGCCAGATCACTTCTTAGTTTAAAAGCCATGGTAATGTTGTTGTTGGTAGATGCTGTCAAGTAGAGTATAACTCATAGAGATCCCCTGAAAAACAGATCCTATCTTGTGCTGTTCTAATTATCTCTGACAAACGTGAGCCTATTTCTGCAGTTACTGTGTCAATCTATCTCATTGAAACTCTTTCTTTAGCTGAACCTCCACCTTTCCAACCACGATGACTATAAAAAAGTGCAAGGGCCACATGGGGATAGCCATATCTGATCTTCATCAACTTTGCAAAGCACAACAGTCCCTGTCAACAGCATTAATAACACAAGAACAGTTCCCATGAGGTAAGACATGCCCTCCCAAGCCCCAAAATCTTTTTCTACTCATCTCTACACCAATCTTACTGCTTTGCTGAGTCCAAAATCTGACACAATAGTTCACAGACCACACAGAACAATACTGAGAGAGTCAAATGTTATAATTAAGGTTAATAACATAATAGAGTCAAGACAGATCCTGAAATGTACACTCAGACATCTCAGCCCTAAGTCTCATGGCTCCAGGTCATTGTTTTAAAATTCTCAGTCCTGCCAATATTAGCTATCTCCCAACTCAAATTGAAAAAAAAAATTAATCCTACCAATATTGGCTCTCCCGCCTCCCAAGATCTAATCTCATGTCAAGTATTCACGTCAGCCATAAATTTTGCTGTCATGGGTGTTGCTGTTGTGAATGTAGCTAAAGCAAGAAAAACATACTACAATCTCTTCTTGTCTTTTCAGTGGCAGAAGATGTGTCCATCTCTGGCTTGTTCAATTGAATGACAACACTAGCCAATCCCCTTCTAGAATGATGAGACTGGCCATTTCACTTGTAAAATGGTAAATAGCCAATCCCTTTGTGGGTATACTCACATACCCCATTTGCTTATTCCCACCCATCCACATAGCATCCTTTATCCTTATTTTAGTAATTACTTCAATATAGAACAAACAGTTACTCTTTTGACTAGAAAAGACAATTTTGAATGATAAATCATAGACATACAGGACATCCCTTTCTATAGGATAGCCTCTTCCAGCAACATGCCCAAATTTGTCATCTTTGCTTCCAAAGAGCATTCTGTCTGTACTTTTTTCCAAGTTTTATCTGTTTGTTCTTTTGGCTTTCCACATAATGTTCAATACTGTTCTTCAACATCTCAGAATATCATTTTTTCACCATCTTTTTAAACATGATGTCCTTCTCCAAGGACCGATCTCTCCTGGCCACATGCCCCAAATATTTGAGATGGAGCTTCAAGATCTTTGCCTCGAAAAAGAAACTTGGTTTCACGCTCTTCAAGACAGACCTATTTGTTTTCTTAGTGGTCCATTGTATGTTCAAAACTCTTTTCCAGTACCACAATACAAAAGCACTGATTCTTCTTCTATGCTCCTTAGTCATTATCCAGCTCTCTGATGTGTAACAAGTAATTGCAAAGACTATAGCCTGGATCAGGCACACCTTAGTCTCTAGACTGACATTGTTGCTTCTAAGTACTCTGGAAAGGTCTCTGACAGCAGATTTACCTAATGCAATTTACCTTTTGAATTCCTAACTGTTGGTGTCAAAAGTGTTGATTTTGGAGACAAGCAAGCAATAACTGTTAACAACTTCCTTCTCTTCTCCATCCATCATGGTGCTGCCAATTGTCCGAGTGGTGAAAATTGTTGTCTACTGATGTTCAGCTTCAATCTATATTAAAGACTACAGTCTTGGACCTTCTGCAGCAAATGCTTCAGGACCTCTTCAGTTTCAGCAGGCAAGGTTGTGTCATCTGCATAACACACGTTCTGATGAGTCTTTCTCCAAGCCTGATGCCACATTCTTCCTCATAAAGCCCTTCTTTCTGAATGATCTCTTTTGCATATAGATTGAAAAGGTATGGAGACAGGACACATCCCTGATGCACTCCCTTCCTGATTTTGAATCATAAAGTGTTTCCCTGATCTGTTCAGGACTGATTCTTGGTCCAAGTATAGATTTCACAAAAGCACAACCAAGTGTTCTGGATTCTCATTCTCCTCAAGGTTAACCAAAATTTGTTGTGATTTGCACAGTCAAATGCCTTTGCATAGTCAATAAAACATAAATAAATAGACTCTGGTTGTCATTGCTTTCTGCCAAGACCCAGTTGAAGAAGACAAAAGACTTTTTAACTATAATTTATAAAAATATTCATCTTGTATCATATCTTGATTTGATGGTCTGTTATTTTAAATGTGCCATTCTCTTTCTTAAAATGTTTTTAAGTACATTAAGAAAATTTCACTAGAACTGTCAATTTTCAATTTTTATTATTTCTACTATTACTTTATATCTCCATCAACAAATGTTATTTATAGAATGCTACTGAGACCACATAATTCTTGTATTCATAAGTCTTTTAAGAGCAAGTGTTAGTCATTCATCATGACGTTACTGAATCCCAAGTGTTGTCTACCCTTTGGTTTTACTTAAGCAATAAGGTCTTTGTTGCCATTTGCTGGCAAATTATCTTCCTCTAGAATCTCAAGTGGAGTATTTTTCTGCCAGAAACAATCTGGCATATACTTTTTTTGTTTAAATTTCACAAGAGGAAGATCTCAAGCCAAGTATTTGAATGCAAGCAATTTATTAGAAGAAGATTGGAGAAGTTACACAGAATAGAACAAGTAGCCAATACTATGCATGTTGGTTATTAAGCTAATTTCTATGATTCGAAAGGAGCTTATCTTGGCATGAAATCAAGCAAAGCATACCTTTTTAAATTCCACCAAAAATGAGAGTGAAGATGAAAATCATCTATATTGGCTAATCCTGGGAGCTGCCAACTTTCCAACATGTAGAGTCTGTTACAAGTGCAAAAGCAGTTCTGCTTTGCTTTACATGGTTCTGAAAAATGTCCTTTCAAATGGTAATTAAAAGTTGGCAGGAACCTACCAATGTTATCAAGGTTTAAAAGATGGATAAGTGAATGGAATAATTGTTTAAAAAAACTTTAGGCGAGCTCTGGTGGCCAAGTGGCAAGGAGCTGCAACTACAATCCCAGAGGCACACGGTTCGAATCCACCAGATGCTCTGCCGGGAAAAGGAGGGACAATCTCCTCCTGTACCAGTCAGATCTGATTTGACGGTTCACTCACACACACACACACAAAAAAAAAAAAACAAAAAAAAAACAACCTTTATAAACTGTTATAAGAGCAAGAGCCACTTGGTGACAACCATATCTGACCAATTCCAATAGAATAATTGTGTACTGCCCCCACAAACAATGTTCACACCACAAAACTAATTTCCATGAGATCAGACATGCCTCCTATGCTCCCTCACTTATATCTACTCATTCCAATACCAATTTTAACACTCTACTAGGTCCAAAATCCATTGAAATGACTCACAAACCACACAGAACCATGTTAGGGAAGTCAAGAGGCTATAATACAGGTTGGTAACTGATATATCACTCAGTTAGGATGTTCACAGGCACCTCAACTTGCAGATTCATGGCTTTAGGATAGTGTTACAAAATCCTTAGTTCTCCCATTTATGATTATTCCCCATACCTAATACTAAACAAACAAACAAACAAAAAACCCCACCAAAAACCCAAAACAAAAACACAAAAATAACCTTGTGCAAAAAGGTCTTAGCTCTGGTTTCTTTGGGTAGCTGTCCCAAGGTCAGTTCTGTCTTATACTGGGTCTTTGATCATCTGTTTTTGCCGTTGCTGTTGCTTTCCTGTAGGTATAGCTGGTGAAAGAATGTATGAGTCCAAAGGGATCAACTATATGCCTGCATCTTCTTTGTTGGTAGTCAAATTATCAAATTCTGCTGCTGAATCTATTCCATATAATAATGTAACTAACCAATTTCCTTGTAAATAGACTAACATGTCCTATTCACATATTCCTGCCCATTCACACAGCAAGGTAAAGTCAATGGCTAGGAAAGCCATTTTGAACAATAAAACTGCGACACTACAACTTTCCTTTCAATTTTGTTTTATAATAAAATTGAGATAGATTTTTGGTTTTAGTGTGATGCTGGTTCCAATTTCTTTGTTTAATTTTGTTGGGTTTTTTTTCCTTCCTTCTTTCCTCTCTTATTTCCTTCTTTTATTTTCATTATTTTTTAGATGAGTAGGAAATTGTTTATTTTTTTTAAATTCATCTTCTCTTTGCTGACTCTCAATGCTACCACAGCCACATGCCAAATGTCCAAATAAGTAGCATCTTTCATGAGAAAGTACAACATAAGTGTTCCAAGACTGCTGAAAAAAATTATCTTAGGTTTTTTCCTAAGTATTTATATAAATATATATATATGACAAACTAACTGGATATTATTTTGGTTTTTCACATACTTATAAATATATGTGATAATATCTTTGAACAATGAAAGTTTTGGTTTATCTTCTCTGGAGGCCTACTGGTAAGAAGCTACACTGCAAGCCCAAAGGTAAGTGGTTAAAATCCACCAGCTGCTCTGTGGAATAAGGATAGCTAATCTCTTCCTGTGCCATTTAATGCCTCTCAGAATCAGCTGTCGGGTTAGCTATGGGTGAGTTCTGACTCGACAGCTCATAATAGGGTACAAGTGTTTCTAAGTATTTTTCTTACCTTATCATGCTGGCTAGAACTTACTCTACTACTCTCCAGTAGTACTACCATACCAACACCCACATCTATGATAAGCAACAAGAGATATATGAATTCTTAATACTGCACAACTTTGGATGCTTTAACACCACCAATATCTAGTAAGCAATCAAAGCTCTCCTACTACCAGTGCAATGCTACTTATTGTTTTCTTTTCTCTTTTGTTTCCTGCTTCTTAGTTCTCAGATCATAGGAACCTGCAAGTTGAAGTTCAAGTGAAAAAACAAAACAAAACAAATCAAATACATAGCATCTTGTTTAACAACTTGTTAAAAAATGGGGAAAAACTTGAGTCAAAAGAACTATGTCAAAATATTTGGGACAGAGCTAAGGCACTGCTAAGAGAGAAATTTATAGCAATACACATGAAATTCAAAAATGAAAAGTCAAATCAATACTTTGACTCAATATCTCCAACAGTATGAAAAACCACAAGAAACACTGTAATCACTAGAATAAATTTAATAATAATAACTTAACAAAAACAAACAAAATAATTAAAAAATTAACAGGATAAGATTTGTTTCTCTGTAGGATATAATAAAATTGAAAAATTCATTGTAAATATAAGAATATAGGAAAAGAAAAAGCAACAAATAAGACTAAGACAAAAAAATAGACAATTCAACCAACTGTAATAATAAAGGTAACAATAGAATACTGGAATGAATTATATTATAATAAATTTGAAACCTAAATGAAGTTGGGGAAAGATATTTCCAGTAGCAGACTTCTCACCTAAAGTAACACAACTAGAGGTGAAATATTTGAACAGATATATCACAAATAAGGAAATTAAACAGCTTATAAAAGAACCTGTAAGTCCTGACCTACATGTCTTCATTGGTGAGTTCTACAATACATTCAGAGAAGAACTGACACTAACTGCTCCTGAACATAGAAAAGGATGAAATACTCATCAATTTGGTCTATAAAGCAAGCCAAAACCAGATAAATTCATCAATGGAAAGGAAAGTTACAGAAGAGTTTCACTTATGAATTTAAATACAAAAGTGCTCAACAAAATTGTATCCTAAATATTTTAACAACAAAGCAAAAACATTACACCACAGGCCAGTGTCGCAGAGACTAGTGAGACATGGATCAGGATTCTGTAGACTGTCAGTTGTGGTACAGCTGAATGCTGTCTCCTAGGAGAGCTAGATTTCCAAAAGAGAGACAACATGGGTTTTCATGAGCTTATATTGGGCTCTAATAAGGTAAGGCTTTTACTACACCTCAATCCTATCTACTTAATACAATAAATATTTAATCACGTAACAAAAAGTTAATAAATGGTTAGGAAAGCCATTTCAAACAACCCTTTACACTACAATGCTGCAAACAAATCTATAAATGTAGAACAGCACATTGTTCTTGTTAGGTATCCTCTGTTCTTGTTATATGCCATCGAGTTGCCTGCGACCCACAGTGACCTTATGTACAGCAGCTCTGAACCCTGTCCTGTCTTGAGTCAGTCTCACTATTTCCTCCACACCAATTCCCATTGCTGTAGTTATGGTGTTAATCCATCTCATCTGGGGTCTTCCTCTCCTGTGCTGTCCCTCCATCCTTTTGAGCATGATGTACTTCTCTAAGGACCAGTCTCTCCTGGCTGTGTGCCCAAAGTATATGAGACAAAGCTTCAAAATCCTAGCCTCCAAGAAGAAACTTGGTTTCACCCTCTCCAAGACAGACCTCTTTGTTTTCTTGGCAGTACAGAGTATATTTAAGACTCTTCTCCAGCACCACAAATCAAAGGCACGGATTCTTCTTCTGCCATCCTTAGTCATTGTCCAGCTCTCTGAAGCATAACAAGTAATTGCAAAGACCATGGCCTGAATTAGGTGTACCTTGGTCTCTAGACTGACATCATTGCTTTCCAGCACTCTAGAGAGATTAATTCCAACTCATAGCAGTCCAATTTAAATGCAGTATAATACTGCTTGATCTTGAATCATAATCCTCATAATACTTGCTGTGTATAAGCTTCTTATTGCAATTACTATGTCAATACTTAGGCAAAATCATGTAAACTTCTTAGTCACAATAAGCTTTCTTGATAAAATAAATGAATGAATCTGAAAGCTCAGGACCATAGTCTTAGGTGACATCAAGTACCATTGGTACAACATAGTCCATAGTATGATGTTCTACCTTCTAATTTGGAGTGCATCAACGGAGAACTTAAAACCTTTTAAGTGGCCATTGAAGATACAACCATTAGTCTCTCCCTGTCTGAACCAAAGACAAGTGAGGAAACCCAAAATGTCACAGAAATATTAGTCCAAAGGATTAATGGTCCATGTGAACTCTAGCTTCCATGACTCTGGGACCAGAAGAGTTAGAGAGATAGCAGGGCTAACATTGTTTACTACTCTGAAAGAAATCATGATAGAAACTTCTGGTTAAAGGGATAGAGCAATGAGCAAAACTCAAAAATAATAAAAAAGATAACTGGTTTACTGGTCTGATGAAGACTGATAGAAGAATCTTCTAGTTTTTAATCCTTAGACCCTTCCCAAGTCTAGAACTAAAATAATTCCTATCATTCCATTTTCAGCCAAACAGATCAGTCTACAAAGAGAGTAGTGACTGAGAGGTATACACTTGTCAGAGTGTCAGACATATGAGATCAAAAAGACATTATTTGCTCAGATATAAAGTTATAATGCAGGAAAAAAAGACAGCTGGTGATGGTAAACACTAAGATGGAATTTTTGTGTGGAGATTACAATCAATGTCATAAAGGAAAATGCGCACAAATTATTGGATAGGAATTCATTTGCTCCGTAAATTTTCATATTCATCACACATACACACACACAGAAAAGAGATTTATAACTTAAAAATCTTTCAGGAAACTTTCGCTATGTCTTATAGGGTCACTATGAGTTGAAATGGGTCAACATTAATAGTTTGTTTGCTTGTTTGTTTTAATATATAAGTATTTAGTGATGATGAGATTTATTGGTTATTTCATATGGTGGTGGCAATGAAAAAATATATTTGCTTGAGTTATTGTAGAAATAACTTCTTTGCTACTGATTCAATTTGTGATACTATGTACCATTTATTGTTTCCTGTGGAGATGTTAATTAATATTTTTCTAGGAATTTCACATTATTTACTATTTTTAATTTTAATTTCTGGAAATATAGTTCATAATTGTTTACATTTTAATGGTATATGGGTTTTTATATTTTAGGTGTAGCTTTGGTTTTTGTAATTACTAATAACAACAAAGAAAGAGTTCTGTAGCCAAAGGTGGGTGATTTTAATCTGTGGCCCTCAGGCCTGCTTTTAATTGTTTTGGGTCAAACATTTTTCTAAGTGGTATAGCACTGGTCTGTTCATTTGCTGTACAGAGGTAACTCGTAACTCGTGGTTGCTGTGATACTCAACAGTGTGACACTGGTGTGTCAACTGTAATAATGGTTATCCATGATAGACAGTGTTTGGTGTAGCTCCCTATTAAAACAAGCTTGGGAGCAGGAGTGTCATCCACTTCTGAAATAGCTTGCCTCTGGAAACTCTATGAACTTGGAGAAACAATAAAAGTGATACAATTTTTCAGGTCTCTCGTTCATAGGATTGCTATGAGTTATCTGCAACTCGATGGCACTTAACAAATAACAACAACAACGACAGAGTTTAAGAAGTTTAACCATCCGGGACAATGGGGATTGGTTTGGAGAAATTAGTGAGACTGGCTCGGGACAGGGCAAGGTTCAGAGCTGCTGTACATCTACTGTTCATAAGGTTTTCAGAGGTCTCTTATTTAAGAAGTGGATGGCAATTAATACTGAGCACCAGATAAGATACACACACAAACAGAGTTTATTACTAAGTGATATTACTTAATAGGGTGGGTTCATAGAAAAAGTAGTGAATCTTGAGATCACATTGTGAGGATATACTAGATTAAAAAGAGGAATTTAATGTTTTATGTTCCATTTGGTGTTATGTTACTGCCAAACAGGCATTGTTATCATTTAAAAAGTTGTTCTGGAAAAATTGTGAAGGAAGTCTTGAAATATAAAAATAAAGCAAATAAAAGCATATAGAATTATTTTTTTATGTCTTTCATCCTTTAATAGAATTAATAAACTTGATTGTAGGGTTTTTTATTTGTTTTTATTTTTATGAAAGTCAACAAATGAATTCTGATATGTGTTACCATAGTCATTAAATCTAGGGGGAAACAAACAGTCTAATTGAGTATACAGCACCAGATTTCAAATTTATGGCACTAGTTTTCCACAATCAAATTATTTTTTTTCAAGGAGGTCATCAATTCCACATTTACGATGTTCATTTTATCCTGAACTTAGTTGTAAAAAATGTTTCTTTAGTATATTCTCCTGTATCAATATTTTTCTTTGTAGTAGTAGTACTAATTATTATTTGGTTTTATTCTTTCTGACATAAAAATTAATTCTGAATTTAAATGTTGTTGTTGTTATTGTTGTTATATGCCGTCGAGTCGCCTGCGACTCATAGCGACCCTATGTACAACAGCCCTAAACTCCGCTCTGTCCTGTGCTGATCGCACTGTCTCTGACACTCCCATCCCAATTATCCCAGTCACTGAATCAATCCACCTCATAGAGGGCCTTCCTC
>NW_006399757.1:6502783-6514064 GCF_000299155.1 Elephantulus edwardii | reverse complement strand
TTGGAAAACATGGACTCAGTGACAGAAATGTAGCTGGAGAGAGAATGATCGAATTTTGCACAATCAATGACTTATTCATAGCAAATATATTTTTTAAGAGGCATAAACGCAGGTTATATACCTGGATTTCACCTGATGGTATGCATAGGAATCAGATTGATTACATATGTGGAAAGAACCGCTGGATAATTTAAATAGGAGACTTAAAAATTGCTTACTTTAAGCAGTTATGTTATTTGAATGTCTGGCAGAAACACTCAGTAAAATTTTACCAGCTACTTTATATAAGAAGTTTTATTGACAATAGAAGTTTTAGACTGTATGGGTCACAAGATATTGTGGCTAACCTTGAGAAAAATGGGAATCCCAGAACACTTGACTGTGCTCATGCAAAACCTATACTTGGACCAGGATGCTATTCTCAGAACAAAGCTAGGAAATACTACATGGTTTAAAATCAGGAAAGGAGTGTGTCAGGAATGCCTTGTTACTCCATACCTTTTCAAATCTATACATGAAACAGAACATTCTAGAGGTTAGACTTTATGTAGAAGAATGTAGTGTCAGGATTGGAGGAAGACAAGTCAACAACCTGTTTTATGCCACTAACACAACTTTGTTCACTAAAACTGAGAAGGACTTAAAGTATTTGCTGCCGAAAGTCAAAGATGTAGTCTCCAGTATGAGTTAAAGCTCAACCTCAAGAAGACAAAGATTCTCACCAATAGGCCAATTGGCAGCACTATAATAGATGGAGAAGAGATTGAGATTGTTAAAAAAATATCAACTTGTCCAGGACCACAATCAACACTCTTGACACTGGCAGTCACAAAATCAAAAACTGAATTACATTAAGTAAACTTGATACCACGGACTTCTCCAAAGCGCTAAAGAGCAACAATGTCAGTCTAGAGACAAAGGTGAGCCTGATCCAGGCCATGGTCTTTGCAATTATTTACTATGCATTAGAGAGCTGGACAATAATTAAGGATGACAGAAGAAGAGTGAATGCCTTTGAATTGTGGTGCTGGAGAAGATTATTGAACATATCATGGACTGCTAAGTGAACAAATTATGAACTGTTAAGAGAATAGGTCTGTTCTCGAGAAGGCTAAACCAAGCTACTCCTTGGAGGTAAGGATTTTGAAGCTGTCTGACATAGCTTGGATATGTTGTCAGGAGAGCCTAATATTTGGAGAATTACATCATATTTGGAAGGATGGAGGGACTGTGAAGGATAGGAAGACACTGGATGAGCTGGATTGATAAGGTACCTGGTATAATGTGGGTAGTGGTGTCAGAGACAGGGACTGGCTCAGGATAGGGTGAGATTCAGAAATATTGTACATAGGGTCACTATGATTTACAGGCTGCTCAATTACACAAAACAGCAGAAACAACTATATATAGGGATAACTAGAGATTTAGACTAAGGAATTACACTACCAATCCAAAGGCATGCAGTTCAAATCAGCCAGTTGTTTCACAGGAAAAAAAGATGGGCCATCTCCTCCCATACTATTACTGCCTTTGAACACCCTCTAAAGGGTCAGCTATGAGTTGGTTCCGACTTAATGGTACAGAACACAACAATAACTTTATAAGTGACTTAAAATTTTACTCTCATTTTATATTTTGTCTATGAGGATATTAAATTTTAAATTTATTTCATATTAAAATTTCTACCGTATCTTTGGGTGTGAGCTGTTTGCTTTTTGAGTTATTGTTTGTTTGTTTGGTGTTTGTTTTGTTCAAAATTGGATGTGATCTGACTGGATTGATATTTACAAAAGGCAGTGGGTCACCAGTTTGGGTCTGGTATCCACTTTGGGAAGATGTATGGAGTAAGTAGGATTCTACAAATATGTGTTTTCTTATTTTGGATGCGGCTTGGGAGTGGGTTATTTACTTGGGGGGTTTTTTTTGTAATTTTTTTTGTTTGTTTCATTCACAATTGGGTGTGAACTGATTGGATTAGGCTTTGTATTTAAAAAGGCAATTGAGTCATCAGGCCTGCAGCCCTGGGTTTTAATTGTTTTCAGTCAAACATTCTTCTAAGTAGTGTACCACTGGTTTTTCAATCTGAGGTACAGAAGTAACTCTTGGTTGCTGTTATGTTAAACACTATGACACTGATGTGTCAAATGTGATAATAGTTACCCATGGTGGACACTGTTTGATGGAGCTCTCAGATTAAAACAGTTTGGAAGCAGGAGTGGCATCCACTTCTGAAATAACTTGCCTCCAGAAATTCTATGAACTTAGAGAAATGATGATAGTTGTACAACAGGGTTCAGGTCTTTAGTTCATAGGGTTGCTATGAGTCATTTACAACTTGACAGTACTTAACAACAACAACTCTATCTTTAGTGAACAGTGGTAGTAGTTCAGTGCCAAACTTGTGGGACCGCTAACAAAAAGGTTGGCAATTGAAATTCACAATGTTCCCCATAGGGAAAAAAATGCATAGTGTCCTTCTGTAAAGATTTAGATTCTCAGAAACTAATAAATCGTCTTTAGTGAGGGAGCTTCAAAACCCTTGCCTCAAAGAAGCAACTGACTTTCCCCTCCAGGACAGATTTGTTCTTTTGGCAGTCTATAGTAAGTTCGATAGTCTTTTCCTGATTTTGAACCATGCAGTGTTTCCTTGCTGTGTTCTGAGGACTCCTTTCTGGCTCAAGTATAAGATTCGCATGAACACTATCAGGTGTTCTGGCATTTTTATTCTTCTCAATGTTAGCCACAATTTGTTGTAATCTGCATAGTCAAATGTCTTTGCTTAATCAATGAAACATAGATAGACATCCCTCTGGTACTCTGCTTCTAGCCAAAATCCATGTGATGTTGGCTATAATGTTCCTAGTGCCACAGCCTCTTTTAAACCCTATTTGTGCTCTTGGGAGTTCTCTGTCAATGTATTATTCCATTCATTTTTGGATAATCTCCAGCAGGATTTTACTTGGATGTGATATTAGTAATATTGTTTGATAATTTTCACATCTGTTAGATCACTTTTTTTAAAAAATAAGCATAAATAGGAATCTCTTCCAGTCAGTTGCCCAGGTAGCTGTCCTCCAGATTTTCTAGCACTACCTGGTGAACACGTCTAAGGCAAATATGTCAGTTGGAGTAATGGAGGCAGGTGTGTGTGGGAAATTGAGGTCGTCTCAGGATAGGGAAGGGTTCAGAGCCA
The DNA here is from genome assembly GCF_000299155.1 of Elephantulus edwardii. Classification (NCBI taxonomy): domain Eukaryota; kingdom Metazoa; phylum Chordata; class Mammalia; order Macroscelidea; family Macroscelididae; genus Elephantulus; species Elephantulus edwardii. The sequence goes on along the minus strand of NW_006399757.1, from coordinate 6,510,871 downwards.
TAGGGTCGTTATGAGTCACCGTTCAGTCAGTGGTATATAACAGCAACAATAAGAGAGGGAGTACTGGTGCTTAGCAATTAGGAGTTGTGCTGCCAACCTAGAGGCATATGGTTTGAACCTACCAGCTTCTCCTTAGGAAAAGATGGACACTCTGTTCCTATGTGATTTACTGCCTCTGAAAACCTGCTGGAGGTTCAGCTATGGGTTGGTTTCAACTGGATAGTACTCAAAACCAACAGAGAATTCTGGTGGCCCAGAGGTAAGAAGCTGTGCTTCAATCACAAAAGGTCAGGATTGTAATTCACCAGTTACTCCAAGGAAGAGAGATAGGAAATCTCCTTGTATGTGATTTACTGTCTCTGAAAACCCACTGTAGTGTCAACTATAGGTTTGTTCCTACTGAAAAGTGCACAGCAATAACATTAGTCAGATAAAATTGGAAGCAATAAGTTTTTGTTTTATTATCTTTAATGAGTTATTCCTAAATTATTATTTCTAAAATATTAAACAGTTCATGCAAGTTTACTAGTTATTAACTATATTAGATAGTAACAATATTATTGGTACTTACCAGCATCCTTACTATCTGACATGCATTTCTAGAAATGAATATTTCATCACTCTCTATGACGAAAAACAAAAACAGATTTTTAGATTAAATTCTTGTGCCATACTACTAAAAATATATAAGATTAAATGGTGTTTAGTTCTGCCACAGGAATATGCTTCATCATCGTCACTAAAATTTTAGAACATTCCTGTAAAAAGAGCAAGAGCCATGTGGGAAAGGCCATCTATGACCTTTACTAACTTCACAAGAGGAAACTATCCTCATCAACAGCATCAATAATGCAGAATCCATTCCCATGAGACATGTCCCCCATGCTCCCATACCTCTTTGTACTCATCTTAATATTAATCTTATGGCTTTGTGTCATCCAAAATCTGATGGTATAGCTCATAGAACACTTAAAACCATATTGGGAAACTTAAAAGTTTAAGATTAATAGTACAGTTAAGATAGCTCTTGATGTGAACACAGGTACCTTAGCCTTGAGCCTCATGGCTTAGTTCCAAAGTTCTCAGTTATGCTGATTTGTCTATTTGGCCCCTTTCAAATGTCTAACAAAGTTCTCAGTCCTGTCAATGTTAGCTCTCCCCACCAAAGTCTCATCTCCTCTCAAATCTCCAGTTTAGCCATAGGTGTTGCTGCCGTAGGTGTAGCTGGAGCAGAAAGGGCGTCCTACTTGTCCTGCATTCTCTTCAGTGGCTCAAGAAGATTAGTTTCTTCAGCTCGAGCTGTTCAATTTATTGGTGAGACTAGCATTTGCTTGTTTTTATTATACTAGTATATTTACAAAATTAGAATACATTGTTTTCCAGACTAGATTCTTCCAATTTCCCTTATACCCACTCTCCCATCCCATTGAATTGTACAACTCCATGATTCACATACTCATCCCTCTGCTTCCACTCTGTCCCCTTGGCTCCTTATACAAATTCTACAATAATGGTTTTATACAATATTTGTCTTTGTGGGACCCTTATAAATTATTGAGACTAGACAATCCCCTTAAGATTGGTAGATAGCCAAACCCTTTGTGGACAAGCTAACACACCCATTGGCATACACCTGCCCATCTACATAACAAAGTTAAATAATGGCTAGAGAGGTCATATTGAGAGATAAACTCCATAATTACCATTAGAACATAAACCTTTAGCCATAAATTCTTTAGCAGTTACTTTACCTGTTGTTGTTGTTGATAAGTCATATTGAGATGTAAACTCTATACCTTAGAAAATAAAACTTTAACCACAAACCCAATAGCAATTAATTCCATCTAAGCACTTTTCAAATATAAGCACTCACTTTTATCTGCATGGATTTGCCTATTCTATTCATAAATTCAATCTTACAATACACAATACATAATGAATATCTTTCACTAAATATAATAGTCTAGATTATAGATCTAGTCATTTTTTAGAGCGTAGTAATATTCTTTTTTTAATAGCTGAAAAACATCTATTGTATAAATATGTTACATTTTATTTGCCAATTCATGGATTTATGGATATGTGAATATCTCCTGCTTTTAAATTGTGCACAGAAAAAACATGTATTTGAAAAATAAATAAGGAATAGAAGAAAGCCCTGTCAATAGGCATTTAGGAGTAATTTGAAGAGCATAGACAAAGGTTTCAAAGAATGAGCGAGCAGACCATGTGTAAAATATCAAGTAGTTTGTTATGTTTAGGATACAAGCTTAGGAACAGGAAGAAGGCACTTAAGGAATGATGTCAACTTGAGACTTTGATACAGAATTATCTTTATGTATTTTTGATGAAGTATTTCTTCTGCTGCAAATGCTAACTTTTTCTTTATTCACATGTCACACATGAATTAAATTACTTTCAAACACCATAATATTTTATGTCATACATAATCCATACACTAAAGCTCTCAAAATTCTGCAGCATTTATTATATATATACATATATATTTTATAAATATGATATATGATATATAATATTATGGAGAGAGAGAAAGAGAGACAGAGAGATTACAAAAATATTGCCAAATTATCATAGTTTATCTCATTAATGTAATAGTTAATAGCCATATTTATAAAGAATATGTTCAGAATATATATAGTATTCAGAAAAAATAAACAGATAAAACTGTACCTAGTTTTTTTCTTGTACTGCTTTAGAAATAGTATGTGAGCTACATCTCTATTATATGTCATAATGTACTAAATAATATTTTCTTTTCATTTATTGGGAAATAATCCTATATTAGAGGAATTTAACTGTCCTTAAGTATGAATAGACTTTTATCAGAATTGCAAGGAATTTTAGAACATTAAATCTTTATTAAAATAATTCAATAGAGTCTTAATCTGCCTTTTGTGTTAGCTAGAATGCTGAAGAGAGACCTTTCAAATTAATACATTTCATTGTTAATGATCCTGTCAAATTATTTTTTATTTAGTTAACATATATCATTTTCTGCCACTAACAATCAATTTTAGTTATGGATGCCCCATTAATTCTCGGCAAAGAAGTGTAATGATAATTTTTAAAAGCCTTAATGACAATACCATGGATGAGTCTAAAATGAGAATGGTATTACAGCACTATTTAGTTAGTTATTCGCAATCATTCCTTCATTTCTATAGCTAGTTTAAGGTAGTAAAAGTTCAGTTACATTATTATGATTTAAAAAATAACAAAAAAATCTTAAAAGCAAGTCAGTTAACTAGTAAACATAAAATTGAATTGGTCAATATATATTGAGTGTGTGCCAGGTATTGAACGGAGGACTGTGGTACAAAGTAATTTATACAAAATCACTTTCCTTGACGGATTAAACATATTTAATCAGATTTCTATTTCCTGTGACCAAGAAACAGAGATGAAAGTGACTAAACAGAGGGTAGAAAAAGGGTTAGAAAGCAAAAATGGATATTTGTTAAACTATGAAATCATTGAATGATTTACACACCCTTCTGTTTAATTCAAAAATATGATTGGATTGGGTAAAAAGAAATTCTAAAAGAGCTAACTTGTACATGCTGTTGTTGTATGGTATTCGGTCAATAGCTGACCCACCAATGGGGTTTCAGAAACAGTAAATTGCATTAGAGGAAATTGCCCGCCTTCCTTCCTCTGAGAAGCTGGTGGATTTGAGTTTATTTTCCTTAGGTTTGGCAGCACAACTCCTTACCACTAGTTAGTTATTATTGAGTCAAATATGACTCATAGCAACCCAATGAACAAAAGATCTAAAATCTCTCAATTTCTGTGCCATCCTCATACTCTGTGACACACTCGAATGCATTCCTGCAGCCCCTGTGAAGATGCACTTGGTTGAGGATCTTCCTCTCCATTGCAGTCCCTCTACCTTTTTCAAACATTATGTCCTCTCTAAGGAATAGTCTCTCCCACCAACATGCTCAAAGTGAATAAGATGAAGCTGCATCTTCACCTCCAAGAAGCATTTTGAATTCACTGTCTCCAATATATATCTCTGTTTCTGGGCAATCAATGGATACTGTTCAATACTAGAACTGAAAGGCCTCAACTCTTCGTTTGTCATTCTTATCCATTGTTCATCTCTCAGATGCATAGCAAATTACTGAGAAGTTCATGGCCTGAATCAGGCACATCTTACCCCTCACACTGATCATTGGAGAGATCCCAGACTGCAGTCTTTCCCAGTGCAAAACATCTCCTGATCTCCTGACTGCTGGTCTCCTGATAAGATCAATAGATTGATCAGTAGATTGAGCATCCATGTAAGATGAAAGTATTAACAGTTTCTATCTTTTGTTCATCTATCATGTTACCCCTCAGTCCTATGGTGAGGATTTTTGTTTTCTTGGTGTTGAGATTCAATCCACATTGAAGGCCACAGTGTTCAAATTTCTGTAGCAAGAAATCAACATGAAATATATGCAGTATTAATGTTGAACAATTAAAGTTGTGAAAATAAAATGCAACACATGATCATCAGCATTCTAGGTGTCAGTGAGGTGAGACGGACTGGCTCTGACCACTTTGAATCAATCATGTAGTGTACTATGCTGGGAATGAAAAAAAGAGGGAAATTATGTTGCATTCAAAAGTAAAACGATTTTAAGTTTTATCTGAAGTACAATGTTGTGAGATAAGATATTATCTATTTCGTACTGGAAGACCTTTTAATTTGACAATTTTTCATGTATGCACACAAACATCTAAAGCCAAAGAGGAGAAAATAAAGATTTTTACCAAGTTTTGCAGTCTGAAATGAACTAAACATGCCACTAAGATGCATTCATGTTAATTAGTCACTGTGAAAATTGGAAACAATGAAGAAGGAATAGCAGTCAGAAAATATGCACTTAGTGACAGAAATGAGTCTAGACAAAGAATGATTGAATTTTGCACATTCAATGATTTATTCATCTCAAGTACCTTTATTAAAAAACACAAACTGTGATTTTACACATGGACTTAACCAGATGGACTACATAGGAATTAGATTGACTGCATCTGTGCAAGAAGTCATTGAAGAAGCTCAATATCAGCAGTCAGAACAAGGTCACGTGATGACTACAAAATGGACCATCATTACCCGTGTGCAATTTCAAATTATAGCTGAAAAAAATAGAAACAAGTCCGTAAGAACAAAAATATGATCAGGAGTATCATTGTATAAATGTATATAATTGTGGGTTTTTTCACTCTTGTGTATATATGCAATCTTTCAAAATTGTTATGTTTTACATATACACATACATGGCTAGATTTTCTATCTAATTTTGCCTTGAATTCTATTAATATATTCTCATGTGACTTACTCTTCTTTTTACATTCGACTTTAAAAATTTAAAGAAATAACTATGTCTTCCTGTATACTTGTAGTCACTAAAGATGTATATTGTGTACTTATTGAAAATAGAAGTTAAACCGCATCTTATGTTTAGGCTGGTTGTACTGAAGTAATCATACATTTTAAAAAAATATATTTAAGTAATTTCTAACTTCAGACAAAATAATCAGATACTGCAAACATTTCTGTTATAGGTTAGCATCTTGTGGAATCACAATATAATTAACTTCCAATAAACTTACAGTTAGAATAAAAAAAGAAATAGAAGCTCATTTAATTTCCAAAGTCCAAATATAGGTGTTTTGGGGTAGGTTGCCAGCGGTTTTCTTGGGTTGGAGAAAATAAATATTGCAGTATACCATACAACAAAGGCAAAAGCAGAGAGAGTATTTTGAATTCTGCATCAACCAGCTTTTATTTAAATATTCAAATAAGCAGCATCTTCTTTCTACAGAGAATGATTCCCCCATCTAATTAGAGTATAAAAAATGTGATGGATATAATGCAAAATGTGACCATCTGCATTCCTCAGCCTATTTTTTTTTCTACTTAGAACTCACAGGTGTCTTTTAAACAATGATGAATTAGAAGGAATGCTCCTTTTTTTACTCATTTGTCTGTTAACTACCTTTGTGATAATAATACATTTGCATTTTTAATTTCCTCAGTTGTAAATGAGTACCTCTGAACCACTTCCTAATTATTTTACAATTTTCTTGTATTGTTCATTATTCATGCTTTCTATTTACTAAATAAAAATGACTTTTCCTCCAAAGGACATTTGCAATTCTTATTATGATGCACATAGATCATTTGGCTCCACATAAGAAACAATGATGATAAGAAAACACAGGGACATTCAACACAAAACAAATAAATAGAGATAACTTTTCATCTACACAAGGAGCTCTGATGGGGAAGAGTGTTGCATGTTGTACTACAAACCAAAAGATTGGTGGTTCAAATCTATGAGTAACACTGAGACAAAGAGATGGACAATCAACTACAATTTAGATTTATTGCCTAGGAGCCTAGGGAACTTATTAGAGCATTAGAATGGATTCAGTGGCAGAAATATAGGTTTGGATTTTTCATTTACACAAATATGACAAAGTAAATAGAAGGCTGTATCACTTACTTTAAAAGACTAAAATTTTTTCTTTTCATCCACTTTATTTAAGAAAATGGAATAGCAGAAATATGAACTGCTGCCTACCAATCAATGAAGATAAGAATCTATATGGAACGTTTTTTTACAGACTAGAGTTATCGTTTAAGATACAAAGTAATGTTACAAATGACGTTTTAAGAGTTTACCAGGAACTTAGTTTATGTAAGCATCATCTGGGAGCAAGGAATTAGCCACTTTTAGTGGAAAAAGCCCTTCGAAGTTGGCTATAATGTCAGCATGTATACATGTTTTCAAAATAGTTTATTTACTAGTATATCACATACCATAAGATACATTAAAATTATTTCTGTTTAACAACAAAAACATCCCAAAATGTGGGATGATAAAATATAGTCATATTGCAAAGATGTTAATTAAAAGTGAAGGGAAGATGAACAATATCTCCCTTTGTTTTGCATGAGCATAAACTATGGGTGAGAGTAGCACATTCTCTGTCTCTGCCTCTCACCATTACCTCTCCCTTTAAAGGAATGATATTACTATATAAATTTATGTTATAAAAATAGCCCTTGATGTTACTCTTTTTTTACTTTTCTTGAGTGGTTCTATGATAAGACCATATTACAGTGAATTCATTCTCTGTAATGGTTGTATTATAGTAAAGGCTAATAGCAGTCCAATCATCATTCTAGAAAGAGAGGAGAAGGATTTGTAGGAAACCATGAAGCGAAAGAAGGCTTGAGAATAGTGCCGGCACTTTTCTAAGGGCCGAAAAACTATCCTTAGTTCTAGAGTGAATATTAATTACTATTTATAATTAGCAGTTTAACTTATTTACAAGATATATTGGCTGGGAAATTATTTGACTCAGTTATTCACATTCACTTAGAAATATGTTTTTGTTAGTATCCACTTTGTACATAAGAATTGATCCTGGTTTGTAGTACCTGAAACAAATAATTTGAAAAGATAGGCTTAAAAAAATTGAAATATTTTAAATGGAGAGTTCTCTATTAACAAAAATAATAATTTAGAGTAAGGACATAAACTGTAATTTAAGAGTTTTAGTATCATCAACATAATAAAACCCAGAGAAGCATGACATTGTGACATACTTCTAAAATGCTTTTTATATTTGTTGTTGTTGCGATGTGTCATCAAGTCACCTAACACTCATAGCAACCCCATGTACAATAGCTCTGAAGTCTACCATGTCCTGAGCCAGTGTCATTAACTCCTACACACCTACCCCTATTGCCCTTCTTACTGTATCAATTCATCTTATCTGGGGTCTTCCTTTCCTATGATGTTCCAGCATGATGTTCTTTTACAAGAATTGGTCGATCCTGGCCACATTCCCAACATATGTGAGACAGAGCTTTAAAATCCTAGACTCCATGGAAAAACTTGGTTTCACCCTCTCCAAGATGGACTTTTAGCCTTTAGTTTATATAGAGAAAAAAGGGAGGAAAGATTTCTTTTGTCTAGGTTGATCCAATTTCATTTTAAACAGATATTTTTTTTCTATAATTATATTTTATTAATTTTCATAAACATTTACAGAGATTTTGGG
>NW_006399757.1:6489031-6500414 GCF_000299155.1 Elephantulus edwardii | reverse complement strand
TTTTGATTAATTTTTAATGCTAATCAGATATTCTATTGGAGTACACATTTTGTACGTAAAAGGATATTTCATACACTTGCTTCTGGTTCCACGTATTTGAAAACAAAATACTTATAGTATTTCTAGTATGAAACCACCAATAGTTCTAGTGCCAGAGATGATAGAGTACAGTACATTCATTGTCATTGCTCTCTGTGAAGTAATCTGAGACTTAAGTGTTTTTAACAGAAAGGAAAATTGTTTTGGAAATTAAGTTATAATTTAGATATCAATCCACATCTGAAATAAAAATTATACTAGGCACATGTTTTTGTAGATAATTCTTCACTCTTAGAGTAAGAATCATGTAGGAGATATATAATCAAGGCTCTCCGTCTTTACTTCTTCTTACATTAAATAACTAGTGGCAGGACAAAACCAGAAAACATTTGAGACCATATACAGATTCATTCTATAAACACATCTCTTCATCTCAGATTATAATTATAATTATAATTGTAATACATTCATAGGGAGGTGTGGTGGCTCAGTTGTAAGAAACTGCACTGCAATTTCAAAAACAAAACTTTCAAATCTACCAGCTGTTCCACTGGAGAAGGTTGGGCAATTTCCTTCCATGACGTTAACTGCCTCTGAAAACCCACTGGAGGGTCAGCTATGGGTCGGTCATTTCCACTCAGTGGTACTCAACAACAACAACATATTCAATCATTTAGACCATTTTGTTTTTTCTCATTGTGCTGGAAGATATTATCAACTACCTTTATTTCTTGATGAAGCCCCAGTCCTACAGTCCCTAAACTATCAGGCTGCTAACCAAAAGATCTGTGGTTCAAATCCACGAGATGTTCTACAGAAGAAATATAAACAGTCTCTTTTTTGTTATTAGTATAGCAATTTTGGGGAAAGTTTACAGAAAAGATAGGTTTTCATTCATTCATTGATGCATATTTTTGTCCCTCTCCCAAATCACTTTGTAATGTGCAAAATAAAGTCCTCTTTGCTTTGTTACAGATTAACTGTCATATATATATTTTTTAATGATCTATTCTTCACAGATTGTCCTTCCCATAACCTATTCCAGTGTAGTGTTGTTCATTATCACATCATACAACAGATTATTATGGAGCAAAGTCAATCTCTATACAACATGGATGAATCTAGAAGAGAGAATACCGAGTGAAATTTCTCAGTCACAATAGGACAAATACTGCATAAGACCATTGTCATAAAAACAGGACATAGTGGTTGAGAGGAGGAGAGAGGAAAAGAATGGATATGTAGTTAATACTACACTGGAGTTTATTTCCTGATCAATTGTGGTATAATTTTTCAACTGAACCTCTAGAATTTCCACTGAATATGTTCTCTGAGGATATTGATCTGATGGAATAAGTATATGAAAAATAGGTAAGAGACAAAAGATGGTCTGCCTTTTCAGATGATCATTTGGGAATTTACTAATTTCGAATATTACTGTTGAATTTTTAAAAGCATGAATAAGTATAGGGTTTACGAGCACTTTTCAATTAGTTGTGTGTCCATATGACTTGAGGATCTTGTTAAAATACATGTAGGATTGATCATTTTACATTCATTACACGAAATTTGTATTTCAAACAGTTTTCCAAGTGGTTCTGCTGCGGTGTGACCATAGACTACAATGTTGAGTGGCAAGAGTTTATAATGACATGTGGACATAATGTTCTTAAGATGAAAATGCAAATATTTTTGATGAGACATTTTGGATGATATCCTACACCATAAACTCTGCTTCTCTTTGCATATGCATGTGCATGTACATGTGTGTGAGAAAACGTTTATATTTCTCTGGTCTTAGTGGACACAAAAGCTGAAAAACATTCAGAATTTTTATTTTATTTTAAGTTGCTGTAGATATTTAATAGCTGTGATTTGGACAGCACCCACCAGATGGTAATAGTGCATTCAGTTGCAATACGCAGACAACCCATTCAACTCTATGATGCATGTCTATTTAAGAAATGTTAGCAAGTTTAATTTTATTTTATAAGCTTGTTAAATATTTTAATAGTAAAAATTGAAAGGTTAATATAAAGGTAATAAAAGTTCCAAAGTCGGTTTTTCACAAAAAATATTTCATAAATTATATAAATATCTAGAATGAAAAGAACTGAAAGAAGATACTTTTTTTTTTACCTTCTATTTAAATACTTGTTACTAGCTCTATTAAAAATCCAGAGTGGTAAAGGAATTTTCTCTCCTTGTCAAAGAGTAGAGCTGGCTTTAAATCTCCTGGAAAGAGTGCTTAAAACAGCTCATATACCTTGTCTACCTAAAACAGGGTCAATCATCCTTAATTAACTTATATGCCTCATCAGGGAGAAACATCCATTTGATTTATTAATAGGTCTCTAGAGAGCAAATTAACTTCCTTGGCAGTTCTAAACATGCTTTGAATCACATTACAAACACAAATTTCTCCTGCTAGTTCTCTAACTGGCATTGATAAACAAAGCCCTTTTAAGCCAAGAAAATATTTAGGTTGACAGCATGAATATGGTGACACGTATAGTTCTAGATATATATTTTAGTATAATCTAAACCAATAATGGGTACATTGTTTCTATTGAAGGAATGGTTGCTGAGATAATTCAAGTGACATGGGCAAGAGTCGATAACGGTGCAGCTAATTATGACATATCAGATTTCTAGGCTCATTGTCCTGTAAGACCTACATTTACCCTTCTAATTGTTTTCTATAAACTTGCCTATTGCATGTTCTGTGATACATCCATGAAATGTCATAAGTATGAAAAATTATCTTTGAACATAGAATTGTTTAAGAAGTTTGACATATAACTATTACTTCACATATGTTTAAGAAATAATTCTGTGAACATTTAATCAGAAGTCATTATGTACTTAAAATCATATATTTTTTTAAAAAAATATCTTTTTCTAAACTTCATTGATTTAATAATAACTTGTTATTTTTAGGTGATGTTGAGTTGACTTAAATTTTTGTAACCTTACGTACAATAGGGTAACCAGGACTTTCACAATCTCTACTGTGACGGGCCCCATTGATCTAGTCACTGTGTCACAGCTCATTATGGGTCTTCTTTTCACCAAGTTAATTTCCAAGCATATTTTCTTTAGAGACAGGTTCTAACGAATAATATGCCCAAACTATATGAGATGAAATCTTACAATCCTTTCCCCAAGGAGCATTCTGGCTGTACTTTTCCCAAGATGACTGATTTGTTCTTTTGCAGCACATGGTATGTTCACCATTCTTTGCCCATACCAAAATTTAAAGGCATCAACTCTGGTCATCTAGATCCATTGTCTAACTTTACCATGCATGTTGAATCAATTGAATATCACGTGGTTTTTGTTGGTTCCTTTGTTAATTTGATGAATTACATTAATTGCTTTTTCTTATATTGAGCCATCTTTGTATGTTGTTGATATTGTTGTTATATGCCATCAAATCAACTGCAACTCATTTGTGACAATAGCTCGGAAACCTGTTCTATCCTCAGCCAGTCTTACTGTCTCTGACACATTTAATCCCCAATGTCAGTTACTGTCAATCCATTTCATCCTGGGTCTTTCTCTCTTGCTCTGTTCCTCCATGCTTCCAAGCATAATGTTCTCCACGGACTCATCCTTCCTGGTAACATGCCCAATGTATGAGAGATAGAGCTCCAAAATCCTTGCGTCCAAGGAGCCACATGGCCTTCACCTTCTCTAGGACAGATCTGTTTGTTCTTTTGGCAGTCGATAGTAAATTCAATATTCTTCCCTAGTACCACAGTTCAAAGCTATCATTTCTTCATCTGTCATTGTTATTCATCGTCAGGGTTTCTGATAAGTACCAAGAAATTGCATACTTGTTATGAATCCCACTTTGTTGTGGTGAATTACTTTTTTTACTGTGCTATTGGATTCTATTGGCCAGCATTTTATTAAGGATTTTTGCATCTGTATTCATGAAAGTTATTGGTATATAGTTTTATTTTTTGGTAACGTCTTTGCCTGGTTTTGTTACTAGGATTATATTTGTTACATGGAATGAATCTGAGAGTGTTCCTTCTTTTACTATTCTTTATAATTATTTAAGAAAAATTAGTGATAGATCTCTGAATGTTTCAGATTTAGGAAATTGAATTTGCAAGATCAGTATTCTCACCAGCACACTTACGTACATAATCAAGAAAACTTACTCAACAATAAAATTATTCTTTCAGTTATTCTTGTAATCCCTTGTTTATGACATTTCTACATAAGTTTCCTGAAATAATATATCCAAGATTACCGGTGAATTAAAATATGCTCTTTTTTCCCTTTTCTAACACTTATGAAAGTACCAGAAATAATATAAATTACTTTTGCCTAAAGAAATACTTCAAAAAGTTTGATCTCTTATATATAACATGACAGACATCATATGTTTCTATGAAGATTTAATCTAAATCTTTAGAATTTTTGAGTTGTATAAATCCAGAGATGTATTATCTCCTTTGTAAGTTTTCTCCAGGCTGATGATGAACCAAAGAAGAACTAACTGGCTCTTTTGCTCTTTTTCCAGTCTCTGTATTTTTTCAGCTGTCATGAAGCACTAGTGTATGTATTGATATTCTGTTAAAAGCAAATGAATAGCAAATATTGTATTCGAGCCAGTGCTCATAACAACATATAAGCCTTACACAGTTAGCATGAAAGTTCAGTGCACTCTGTCATTTTTTCCCCCTATATTTTAGTCATTCTCTGGATTGACCAAAATGTATTGCACTTTATTGCATATTTCTTGAAAGAGTAAAGGTAAAAATATATTGATATTTTGTATATGATAAATGGAGCTCTTAAGAATCTCTTGTAGTGGTGTGAAGTTGTCCTGATAACCTAAGGTGTGTTATTAGAATCCATCCGCTAATCCATAAGAGAAAAATGGGCAATTTCTTCCTGAGTCATGAGTTGGTTCCCACTCAGTGTCACACAACAACAATAACAAAGGGAATTCTCGTAGCCTTATTGGTAAGGAATTCTGCTGCCAATGCAAAGGCAGGTGGTTCAAATTCACCAGGTGCTCCACCAGAGAAAGATGAGCAATCTCTTCCTATGCAAGTCTGTGTTGTTGTTGAGTACATGAAGACAGAACTGACTCATAGCTGACCCTCCAGAGGGTTTTCAGAGGCAGTAAATCACTCTGGGGAAGAATGTACATTTTTCTGTCATGGAGCAGCTGGTGGATTCAATCTTTGAAAGATTGCTGGAGGGTCAGTTCTGACTCCACAGCAAAGAGTTAATTATTTGGTTAAGTAACTCAAAACATGTAATATTCACTATGTTTTTGGGTTTTTGACAATCAGAAATCATGATAGAGGATTAAAGTTATTTCTTTTTCATAATTGTCTTTTGGTTTTTCCTTTGTGAGTTTTCTCATAGATAAACTCTATTCCTCCCATTGACTTCTCTCTCTTTAAAAAAAAAATCCTGTCCCTGTATTTGTGTAATTCCCCTCTATGTTTTTCATGACTTTCAACTTTGCTCTGTAACTTATTACATGCATTCAGGCCATTTAAAGAATGCCTTAATCTTAAATCTGTATAAAGTACCACTTTCCTAAAACGTAAATGTATGGTAATATATTTAACAAGGAGTTAAAATGAGGCATAGAACAATTGTCAACAAACAAACAAAAAAAGTTCTACATTTCTGAAATTATTTCTGTCAGAGCACAGGTACAGCATGTGCTGTAAATGCTTTCCTATAACACAACATGCACTGAATTGCCACATTTATTGCTCACAAATGGAAGAAAGAAATAATAGTTGAGAGAATGAAAATTACTGACTGATGGTGTTGATTATATGCATTTGCTATAGGGTATTCTGCATAGTGCCTGATGTGGAAACCACTCAACCATTTCATTCCATGAAGGTTTAAAAATTATAAAGTCACCATTTTCAAGAGCCTCTAAACTTTTAAAACATAAGTAAATAGATTTTATAAATGCTTTTTTCTTAACCCTAATAAAATAAAATGTTCATAGCAGGGTGTCTGGTAACAAACTGTCTTCTGAAATTGCAACAGGACATTCCACATGCCTACTGGCCATTTAATTTAATGGGATTTTTATTAGTGTACACACACGGGTTATTTAAACCACAGGGGTCTTTGTAGGTATAGGCACAAAGAGGAGAGAAAAGAAAAATCAGAAGATGCAATTTCATTTTATAAAAATTAAATACTTAAATTTTGTATTCATTTATTTAAATTACATTCTGACTAGCTCATTTTTCCAAAGCATTTAGATGGGATATAATTTTTAAACAGACACAAATCAGTATACAGTATAAGGGATTTGTATTCAAATCATTCATTTATTTCAATCTACAAAGATGGTACTGTTGCAAACAATTTCCAACTATTTTATGTTTATGTTTAAATCTGATAACTGATAATTTTAAGTATTCAGAAGTAAAACATATCTCTCTGAAACAATTTTGCCATTATACCTGTTACTTCCTTTTAAGCATGTTCTAGAACCTTACTGACAAGAAGCTGTGCTGCAATCCCAAAGTCATACAGTTCAAATCCACCAGCTTCTTTATGAGAGGATATGTAATCTCATTTCATGCCTTCACTGCCTCTTAAAATCCACTGGAGGGTCAACTATGGATCAGTTCCAACTCATAGCACACAACTACAACAACTACATTTTACTTCTTTGGATTCACTTACTGCTAACTCTGCAACCTGCCTTATGCAGAAGACACACCTTGCTAGCAAAAAGTAAGGAGAATTTTAAATTGCTGCAAAAGATCAAGAACTACATCCTTCAATGTGGATTACATCTCAACATTAAGAAAATTAAAGTTCTCATCATGGGGCCAACAATCAGCATCATGCTAGATGGAGAAACATTTGGCACTATCAATGATTACACCTCCCTTGGAGCAACAATCAGAAATGTTGGTATCAGTAGTCAGGAAATCAGGAGAGACATTGCATCGGGGAAGTCTGCTGTCAGGGCCTTCTCCATAATACCTAAGAGCCATGATGTTACTTTGAAAACTAAGATACACCTGATCCAGACCTTAGTGTTCTCAATCACCTACTAGATAGGCATCAAAGACTTAGACAATGAATAAGGATGACAGACGAAATCTCAATGCCTTTGAGTTGTGGTGCTGGAGATGAGTACTGATCATCCCATAGACTGCAAAAGAACAAACAAATATGTCTTAGAGAAAGTGCAGCCAGAGTATTCCTTGGAAAGGATGTCAAAGCTTTATCTTCCATACTTTGTCCATGTTGCTAGGCAAGGCTATTCCTTGAAAAGGGACTTAGTGAGAAAGATGGAAGATCAGTGAAGGAGAGGAAGACCCTCCAACAAGATGGATTGACACAATGACTGCAGAAATGGGTTCAATTATGTCAGAAGTGATGAGGAAGGCACAGGATAGGGCAGGGTTAGGTTCATTTATAGAGTCAATTTGAGTCATACTTGACTCAAATACACCTAACAATAGCAATGCTAAATGTGTATATAATCACTTAATATCATCTGTTTAATTGTATATATAATATTCAAAATCTCATCAAGAGAAATTTTAGAATTTCCCAATGTTTAAATTTGAGATTCTGTGTAGCCTCATTTGAATTATGTGCTCAATAAATTAAAAAAGCCCATTATGCTGTAAGATGACATGTCACTGAGATGGGATTTTGTTGGTTTTTTATTTCTCAAATATTTTCTTAAAGTTTTCAGTGAATAGTTTAAGCTAAGTGTCAAAACTATTTAAATGATTGCAACAGAATAAAACTGAAAGATTTTTTTTCTCTTTTTTATTATATACTGGTTTACTTACAGAGTTCACATGCATTGTTTTTCACACCAGATCTTTCCCATTTCCTTTACCCACCTCTTCCTCTCCCCATCTAATTGTGCACCCCTATGATTGACACCCGTTCCTTCCTTTTCTCCGCCCTCTCCCTTGGATTCTCATACATGTTCTGCAGTAATGATCTTAGACAGTTTTTGAAAGCTGGTATATTTTTATTTGAATAGTCAGTTTAATTTTAAGCAAAATATTCTCTTCCTCTTAGGATTATATTTAGACATTTAAAAAATAGTGAAAAAAATAAAACAGGAAAATAATATGAAGGACTAAGAGAATTATAAAGGGTAAAGATTAAAATGATGAGGTAGACTAAGAGAGTTTGGATATCGTAAGAAAAATTTAATTTGTTCCCAGACAAATCCTCCTTCTGCTGTACCATGTCCTCTTCAAGTTTTGATAGTTCCTGATTATGAATTTTCTGTTTCATTTAAGCTTTCAGCATGGAATTACTTTCAATTTATTTTTTTATTGCATCTAGGTTGATTTCTATTATCCTAACCACAACATTTTGATCATGAGAGTGATTCAATAATTAATTATATCTAGACAACTGATATTTACTAAGATTTCTTGGGAATGTCAAGAAATCAAATCATTCTTAACTTCACTAATTATTTTTATGGCCTGGTTATACCACTGTAGTATTATAAAAAAGCAGATTTTATAGAACAGAAATATATCCAGAAAGTGTATACTATTTTATACTGTTGTTGTATGTCATTACAACATGAATAGGAACTGACCATATTAACCTTCCAGTGGGTTTTCAGGGGCAGAACATTGTGCATGAAGAGATTGCTCATCTGTCTCCCAAAAAGAAGCTGGTGGATTTAAACCACAAGCTTTTGGGATTGCTTGCAGTGCAAATTCTTACCCCTAGAGCACCAGAGTCCTGCCAATTATGGCCTTCCGCCTAGTCCTCCAACTAAATTGGATTAAATAAAACAAACAAACATAAAAATAAAGGAGAGATAAAAATATGAAAGATTTGAATTAGAAGGAATGTTTAGAGCAAAACCAAAATTAACCCCAATGCTGTAAAAGTAATTTTGACTTAGTAACCTTATGTTGTTGTTGTTGTTATGTGCCATCGAGTTGCCTGCAAGTCATAGCGACCCTATGTACAACAGACCTAAACCCTCCTCTATCCTGTGCCAATCTTATTGTCTCTGACACACCTACCCCTCTTACTCCCGTCATTGAATCAATCCATCTCTTTAAGAGTCTTCCTCTCTTGCGCTGACCCTTTACCCTCCCAAGTGTGACATCCCTGTCCAAGGACTGGACCCTCCTTGCAGCCTGTCCAAAGTATGTCAGATGAAGCTTCAGAATCCTTGCCTCTTGGGAGCAGCCTGATCTCATCCTCTCTAGGTCAAACTTATTTGTTCTCCTAGCAATCCATGGTTTATTCAGTACTCTTCTCCAATAGCACAGCTCAAAGGCATAATTCTCTTTCTATCATCCCTAGTTATTGTCCAGTTTTCCAATGCATAGCAAGTAATTGCAAAGACTATGGCCTGGATCAGGCACATCGTAGTCTCTGTTGCTCATTGTAGACATTGTTGCTCTTCAGTACTTTGGAGAGGTCTCTGACAGCAGATGTTCCCAATGCAAAAATGCAATTTGTCTTTTAATTTACTGGTTGCTGGTACCTAGAGTGTTGATTAGCCAAGCAAACTAAAGCTGTTAACAATATCAATCTTTTCACCGTATATCACCAATTGGCCCAGTGGTGATTTGTTGATCATATGAGAGAAGTTGGCTCATCTTTCTCCCATGTAGCAGCTATGAGATGGTTCTAACATGAATGCACATAACAACAAAAACAAAATAATAATTGTAAATCCAATATTATGGAAAACTCTGGAAATCTATATCATAGGGAGGAGATAAGCTGCTAATATATAGGTCAAACCTCACTGGTGGTTCAATGCACCAGTACCATGAAGATTGTTGTTGTTGTTGTCAAGTGCCCTTTAGTTATTATACTATTTTATATATATAAATGTTTGACCAAAACCCAGACCTGAGGGCCACAGGTTAAAATGACCCACCTTTTACTTGGTACCATACCTTTCTATCCATCAGACCCACAGAGCTCTCTCTATGTTGGTGGTGTTGTTAAGTGCTGTCTAGTTGTAGAAAACTCATAGTGACCCCATTAACAAATGACCTGAACAATTATATAAATTTCATCATTTCTCCAAGTTCATAGAGTTTCCGGAGGCAAGGTATTTTAGAAGTGCATGCCACTCCTGCTTCCAAGCATGTTTTAATTGGGAGCTCCACAAAACACTGTCCACTATGGGTAACCATTATCACATTTGATGCATCAGTGTCACAGTGTTTAGCATCACAGCAAACACAAATTACCTCCATGTGGCAAATGGACAGATTAGGGCTATATTACCTAGAAGAATGTTTGACCCAAAACAATTAAAATCAGGCCCTGAAGATAGGCCTTGCAATACATAGCCTGGGTAACCAGTGGTGTGTAAGCTTTAAAACAATTTCCACTGGAAAATAATGCAAGATTCTGTAAGAGTGATGGGCTAATCTCAATAATATAATACATTATCCATCATTTTACTGAAACAAATGAGAGCTTATATGTTTCTCTTATTTTAATGGGAATGCCTCCTTTCTGAATAGAGAAATAATTACATAGAAAGAATTATTCTGAAAATTTCTAATGTTTACATTTTATGCAGAAGGCTTGATAGTGACATAAAAGGAGCAATATATTACTTTTAAATCCCATTCCTAGGTGTTTTATTTTTAAATGATTAAATTTTCTATGTTTAAAATAAAAAGACCATTCTCCCTAATCACAGTTATTTCCTCCTACTCCACCTTGGCAGAAAAGTTTAGTTTCCATCTATTTTAAAAGATGTTTTTATGTTAAGAGAGCAATTTTACGAAGAGCATTTTAGCTGTACTTCTTCATAGACAATTTGTTTGTTCTTCCGTCAGTTCAGGTTATATTCAATATTCAGCACTACGGTGCAAAGACATAACTTTTTCTTTGGCCATGGCAACTAAGTACCATGATTAAGGTAAAATATACATTAGCCCCCTCTGCTTTTTAACACTTTAAAGATGTCTTTTGCAGCAGATTTGCCCGATGTATCATGTCATTCAATTTTTTGATTACTGCTTCCATGGGTTTTGATTGTGCACCCAAGTAAAATGAAATCTTTGACGATATCAATCGCTTATCTGTTGTTGATGATATTGCTTGTTGTTGTTGTTATGTGCCGTCGAGTCGCCTACGACTCATAGCGACCCTATGTACAACAGCCCTAAACTCCGCTCTGTCCTGTGCCAATCGCAGTGTCTCTGACACTCCCATCACAATTATCCCAGTCACTGACTCAATCCACCTCATAGAGGGCCTTCCTCTCCTGCACCGTCCCTCCACCCTCCCAAGCATGATGTCCCTCTCCAAGGACCTGTCTCTCCTCACTACATGTCCAAAGTAAGTTAGA
>NW_006399757.1:6477370-6486771 GCF_000299155.1 Elephantulus edwardii | reverse complement strand
TGTAAAAGTTGGTAAAAATCTTCTATCTCCTCTTCCTTGGCTCTGGTTGTTGGTGCATATATTTGAATGATAGTGGTATTCACTGGACTTCCTTGTATGCATATAGATATTATCCTGTCACTGACAATATTGCTTACTGGTCCTATTCTAAGAGTTTTCATTTTCTTTATATTGACGTGTGATCCAAACTAATATCTTCAATTTCATGTGTTAATGTTTCCTATCCTCTTTGCTTTCAGCAAGCATAGTTATCTATCAGAGGTTTTTAATAGTCTTTTTTCATTTCTGATACTGTGGTGTTTTGTTTGGTTGTTGTTCTTTTTTTTTTAAAAAAAGCACAGTCTAGTTTCTCAGATTATTTGCTTATATTGATTGAATAAGTTTAATGCAAATATGCAAACAATACATACTTTCCAGATTTTAACCCACATGATATTTCTTTGCTCTGATTGAACAACTTCTTCTGGTCTAGGTTCAAGTTCTCTGAAAGCAAGGTTTTGTTATTTGTTGTTAGATACCATAAAGTGGACTACAACTCAAAGAGATCCTGTGAACAACAGATCTGAGCCTTGTTCTATATTATCCTGTATTATTGATATTCACAATAAGGCAAACAAAATCCTCATAACTGTATCAAATGGAAATATCAAAGTATAAGGGAGATATTTTTAAATAGTTAAATCAAAATGCATTAAACAAGCTGGAGGCATGAAGAATGTGGCATACGAATCCAAGGGATATTCATCAACATCCGGATTATGTGGCTGTACAACCTTACTTGCTGAAAAGGAGGAACACTTGAAGAGCTTGCTGCAGAAGATCAGACTACAGTGTTTACACTATACAAATTACATCTCAATATCAAGAAAAGAAAAATCCTCACTCCTGGAGTGATAAGAACCATCATGATAGAAGGACAAAAGATTTAAATTGCCAATGATCTCATCTTACTTGTATCCATTATCAACACCATTGGTAAGAGCAGTCAGGAGATCAGGAGATGTATCAGGAAAATCAGCTGTCAGAGACCTTTCCAAATTACTGAAAAGCAGTGATGTCAGTTTGAAGATCAAAGTGCTTCTGGTTCAGACCATGGTCTTTTTAATCATTTGGTATGCATCTGAGAGCAGAATAGTGAATAAAGATGACAGAAGAACAATAATTCTCTTTGGAGAAGAATACCAAATATCCTATGGACTACTTACTGAACAAATAGGTATGTCTTGAAGAAGTACATATGTGCTTTTTGGAGGTAAACATGGTGATGTTTTCTCTCACCTACTTTGGAAATATTTTTAGAAGAGGTTATTCCTTGAAAATGTACGTCATGTTTGGAAAGGTAGAAGGTCAGCAAAATTAAGGAAGACCCTTATTGAGATGGATTGACACAGTAACTGCAAGGAGTTCAAGTCTGTCAGAGGCATCGAGAATCACACCTGTTAAGAGAGTTAAAATCCAGTGTTCTTAGAGTTGTTATGAGTTATACACGACCTGATGACCCCTAGGGGTGTCAGAACCCTGGAAAATTTTCTTCGATAGCCATTGAGTTAACCTTTTAGGGGGCATGATTTTCAGCTTCCTTAACTGCAGGCATATAGTCTTGCAAATCATCAACAGCTGTGGGACAAATATAATAGAACACTTCCCACACTGTGATAGATGGTGGTGGAGAGAATGTGAAGATACTATGGCAAGATGTATCCAGAGAAACCCTAGAGTTAGCGGCACAGTTGAAGGTTTTGCTTGGTGGATGATTGAAGGAAAAACTAACTAAGCTAAGGTTAATTTGCTAGATGATTAAGGAAACCAGAGATTTATCGGTGATGTTGGACTGAAACTAGACTTACATGTGTTGACTGAGAAGCTGTCTGAACTAATTGAGAATTGTGTCTTTTTGTTAATCTTGCTTGAGACTGATGGACTAAATCTGAACTTCCATTGTGTGATATTCTTTGCCTCCTCCACTCCACAACCTATTTCCCTAATAAACTTCACAACTATGAGTAAAGTCTATGAGTCAAGTTAAAATAATCGTTGGACCCAATGATTGGTAGAAATAGATGCAGGGGCATTTGGGGTGGCATGTTAAATCATGTAGCTATTTAATTAGAACTAGGAATATTATTGATAAGGAAACTTCCCCTATATGGAGTAGGAAGAAGCCAGACTCAGCCACCTCCACATTGCAATTGCTCCTTACACAGCACACAAAAAAGATAACCACTACCACCACCACATTACTACTGTCATGTTGTCCATGCACTTTGTTGAAGGTCTTCCTCTTTTACTCTAATCCATCATCTTTCCCAGTATAATATCTTTTTCCAAGGACTTCTTCCTTTTGACAATATGCCCAACCATAAGTTTCACCATCCCTGCCTCCAAGAAACACAAAAAAATGTTCTGAAATTCTAATTTTTTGCATTGTTATGCATAACTTATTTTGATTATATAGTCAAATGTCTTTGCACGGCCCGTAAAAATACTAAACTTCTTTCTAATATTCTCTGCTTTAAGACAATACTTCCCAAACATCAGCAGTGATATCCCTTTATTGTGCCCTGTTTGGAATATAGCTTGAAATCTGGCAATTATAATCAATGTTCTGCCACAACTGATTTTGAATTATCTTCTTCAAAATTCAGTTGCATATTATATTAATGATATTGACATGTCATTATGATATTTACCATAACACATAGAAAATACACCTATACCAAACAGATACATCATGGTGTAGGAAGAAGATTTAAATAGCTAAACTAAAATATAATTGTAAATGATGATATTGTTATACTTAATGATAATATTACAGTGCTTCAGTTTCTATATAGCAATTTATATTAAGCAAAATTAGAAAGTCAGCATATGACACTGAATGCATTATAAGTATGTATTTTCTTTGCTAGATAAAAAGTATTATAGATAGAAATATAATTTTCAAACATTGCTAAATTATGAATTTTCATTCAAACAAATTCATATATGCTTTCCTCTCACCTGAGGCTGTTTTTGGCACAGCATCACTTTGTGCTAGCTAAAACTGGTGTTCAAGTGAGAGTCATTGTTTTTGAAGAGTCAATAACCGCTTTTATGATTTGAATGTTTTCTTTTATGACTGTGCTATTAGAGAATCTATTCATGATATTCATTTTCAGTGTACTGTATGACTGTTTTGCAATGTTCTTAGTATACAAATGAAAATTTTTTTTTAAAAATCACATTTTCTTTTAGTAGCTTATATGTATTTCTAGGCCATATTTATAGAAGATATAGGCTATAAATATTTTTCTTAACTTGTATATATTCAATATTTTAAAAATACATTGAAATTGAAGAGATGCACAAGCATTTCTCTTCATAATCACAGTTCACAGTATTTATTGAGGCTCCATTGAATATACTTTGTTCTCTCATACACAACAACCAGTAAATGAAACTAGTTTATTTGGGAGACCTTTCCCCTAGTTGAAATTAAATTCTTTAATGATGATTAAAAACAATATTCTTTTCTTCCATTCTAATCCAGAAGCCTTCCAATGTCATGAATGCAAAGGTAAAGGATTTAAGTTTTATTTTACTTTGTGTACCTCTTCACGGCACAGGCACATAACGACAACAACAACCTCTTCATAGGCTTACGTGGTAATCAAACTTCCGAATGGGCTTTAACACAATATCAAATGATGTTAACTGACTATAGCTATCTGCCCAACATTACCCCTAAATGCTTCATGTAAGTTTTAAGAGAGCTAGCCACAAGTGTGAGCAAAAGAAATAACCTACTTTATTTTGCATTGATCAGTTTGTGAAAGGGAGCAATGCTGGTTTAGTGGGTGAGGCATTGTGCTTTCAATCTAAAGACAGATAATTCAAATCTACCAGCTATTCAATATGACAAATATGGACAATCTCTTCCTATGCTATTTACAACATCTAAAGACCAACTGGATGGTCAGCTGAGTTAGTACAGTTTGTGCTGGAGTTTCCCCGATTCTCTGAATGTGTCTGCATATTTATATTCTAAACATATCCTACATTAGAAAATTAATACTGTAAACATTGAAATATTTTAGAAAACACAGATGGATTAATAAGGGGATGGATAATACCTCCTATAACATCTATTGGTAACTGTAAGTCTGAGTGAGAATAAGAATAGTAGAAATTAAAAAGGCAATAATTCATGCTTTTCTCCTGTATATAAATAAACTCTTCAATTATTATTGAATAGCTTTTGGGATAAAAACAAACTTTTTTCTATCATAACAAGTACTTCCTTTTCTTAAATTTAGCTTCATTGTTAGTACTAAATTTACCATCTGTTTCAATTTTGATTTCTCAGAGCTGTAAAAATGCCTGAGAATAGGTAAACATGGGATGTCTCTTCGCATGTGTTCTTAACTTATACATTTTTTAATCTGAAATGGATGTGAGGGCAACAAACAGAAACAACAACATTAAATTGTAATTCATAGATCAACTTTCAGTTTACTTTTCCAGCTCCACAGGTAAGGTTTGAAGATTCCCCTAGGTCCTCAAGTTTCCTCCTAATATGATGATTAGAAAAGTATCTTCCCTTTCGCTTCAGCTCTCAAGACCATTTGACTGACACTTCTTGAAAATAAGAATTATATTCTTTTCATGTTTCATGTTTCTTTTCAGAAAGATTCTCATGAAGTAGAGTACAAAATATCAATATTGGCTGAAAACGGGTATTCATATGAATTAGATATGGTATATATACACTTAAAGGGTTTTTATCTATTTGTAGAGAACCGCATACAAGTGGTGAATATTCTGGGAATGCAATAAAGATATGAAAAGAGAAATAAGAATCTGTCAAAGAAAGAGATTTTTATGTTTTTAATCTAAAATTTTTACTTTTTAAAGGCCATATAGGACTCTGTAAGCTTGCGGCATAGTTCAGGTTCTAACTCAATGAAGTACATACTTAGCATTTCTGAATATATATAGTGATATTCAGATGACATCCATCCATAGTGACTGTATGCACAACAGACTGAAACCATTCTCTATCCTACATCATTTGCATAATTTGGTAATATGCTTAAACCCATTGTTGCAGTTACTGTGCCAATTCATCTCATTGAGAGTCTTCCTTTTCCTTACTGACTCTTCATTGCTTTAAGCATAATGTCCTTTTCCAAGGAATGACTTCATATGATAATGTGCATAAGTGATGTGAGACAGAGTTTCACTATCTTTTCCTTTAAGTCAGTTCCCAAAGGACAGCACATAACAATAACTATACATTCATAGGGGAAATAATTGCCATAATTTCCCAGGAAATTTTGAAAACTAAGATAGCTTCTCTAGCAGCTTATATTTTTTTTAAATTTAACTTCTAGATTTTGTAAAAAGGATCTATCTCTATCTACCTATATCTTCAATGTAGTTTTTCACACTGAATGGATATACTTTGGTGCAAGTACTTTTTTTTTCTGGTAAAACTGAATACAATATTGAGAATTAGGTACTTTGTGAAATACTTTATACTGAGACAGATTTGGAAGGGATGAAAATGTATTTGAATATTACAAATTATTTGTTTTATTAATTATAAATTAGTAAGTATTCAAAAGAAGAAATACACTATTAGCTATGAAAAATAAAAGTCAAGTGACAACTTTTATTTTTTTTCTTTGTGCAGACTATACTATATAACTTATAGAACATATAGAATATTTAGCGTAATTTCAGTAATAACTAGTAAAAGGGTATTACTACCTCAAACATCAATCAAATATATTTTCCAAATGTAAATCCAGACCAGAACACTTCTACCTTTCCTAATAGCCCTGGAAATTCATGATTTAAGTCCCAAATTACCCTCTTACTTAACTTGAAAACTGTAACATGAGAAACAGCTTTTTACATTCTTTCTCACTTCATACTTATTTTTAAATTAGCAAAAGTGTTTAAAAATCATACTTTGGAGAAAAGATTTCCAGATGTCTGGAAAATGTATATAATGAAGGTCTTTAATAACCCAGCCAATGGTTAAATAGAAACTCTAGATTAAATCTGAGTGTTTAAGATTATGATATAGAAATAAAACTCAAAGGTATTTTAGCACAGATATTATCAGAATTACTAGTCTTTGCTTCTGAATAAAGTTTTAATCAATGTTAATTGTTGTTGTTATGTATACTCATGTAGGAACTGACCCATAGCTGACCCTCCAGCAGGTTTTCAGAGACAGTTAATCACACAGGAGCTGATTGCTCATCTTTCTCCCACCAAGAAGCTGGTAGATCCAAACCACATATATTTTTTTGAAAATCAAACCACTTTATAATTAAGTGCTAATCTTAAGACTATGTGAACACAAAACTATGTTCACTAATTCGTAGGTATTAATGGTATAGTCCATAGCGTGTTGAGTTGCTAACCCAAAGCCTGTCTGTGCTTTGATGGTGGTTCAAATGCACGAGCAATTCTGCAGGAGAAATATTAGCATGAGATTACAGCCTAAAAAAAGCCTTTTGGAGTGCTAGATAGGAGTATATTTTGTTCCCAAAGCAATGAGAAAAAGAGAATAAAATTAAAGAATAACTCTCTTTCTGTGATAGTGATAGCTTCTCAAAATCCACTGGACAGTCAAATATAAGTCAATTCTAACTCAATGACAATGAGAGGTTTAAAGAAATCTGGTTGAAAACATCACATCTTTCACACTGTTGTCTTGCTGCTGACTGCTTATGGAGTTGATTTTGACATAAAGTAACTCTATCAGACAAAGTGGAGCAGTCCACTGGATTTTCTAGTCTACCAGATTGTTCGTATAGGCAAGATGGTGAAACTCCCTCTCACATACTTTGGGAATGTTGTTAGGAAATTTCAGTATTTAACAAAAGACAACAGACTGGGAAATATGGTTGGTCAGAGGAAGAGAGGAAGACGTTGACAGGATAGAGTAATACAAGAACTATAACAAAGGACCCAACTATGACAGATATCCTGATGATGGAATATCATAGAGCAGGATTACATTTTCTTGTTTATAGGGTAGCTACAAGTCATATTGGCTTGATAATCCGTAGCGGCTACAAACATATATTCAAGTAAATGTATTTTCAAGTCTTTTTACCCCAAGAGTCACTAGTTACACTCAAGTATGCCAATTTCTAGATTAATAGAAAAGAGCTTAACCACTGTGACACCAAAGATTCTCATATACAGAGTATTTGAATGCATGCACATATATTTATAATTTTTCTCATAATTATTTTAGAAATAGGAAAGCACTATAGACTTCAGTATGGATAGCTTCTCAGCATCAAGAAGATAAAAATCCTCACCACAGATCCAACAGTCAAAATTATAATGTTGTGTCTGACTCATAGCAACCCTATGTACAAAAGCTCTAAACCCTGCCCCATTCTGAGCCAGTCCCATTTCAATGATGCCCCTCCACTCTTCCAAGCATGATGTCCCTCTCCAAAGCCGGTCCCTCCTAGCCACCTACCCAAAGTATGTGAGACACAGTTTCAAAATCCTTGCCTTCTAGGAGCAGTTTTATTTCACCTTTATATCAACATTATTATAGATGGGTTAAAGATTGACACTGTCAATGATTTCATCTTGCTTGATCAGCAATCAATACAAGTGATATCAGCAATCAAGAAATTAGGAGATATATTGCATTTGGCAAGTTTGCTCAGGGAACTCTTCAGAATACTGAAGACCAAGGATGCTACTTTCAAGGCAAAGATGCATCTGATTCAGGCCGCAGTTTTCTCATTCACCTGCTCTGCATCAGCACACTGCGTAATGAATAAGGGCAAGAGAAGAATTATTGATACCTTTGAGCTGTGGTGCTACAGAGGAGTATTGAATAACCCATGAACTGCCAAAAGAATAAACAGACATTTCCTGGATAGGGTGCAGCCAGAGTACTCTCTGGAAGCAAGGATGACCAAGCTGTATTTCATACTTTGGACATGTGGCTAGGTGAGGCTATTCCTTGGAAAGGGACACCATACATAGAAATATAGAGGGTCAGCAAAGAACAGAAAGATTCCCGGTGAGACAGAATGACACTGTGACATCAGCAATATATACTAATGCCTCAGAGATAATGCAGATGACAAAGGATAGGGCAAGTTTCAGGTTGGCTGTTGATAGGGTTGCTTTGAGTTGTACTCGACTTGATGGCACCTAACAACAAGAAGCACAACTCCTCTGTTATTCTGTAGTGGCTTGCATATTTTTATGATGCTGGAAGCTGTACCACCAGTATTTCAAATACTAGGTACACCCATAACTTACAAGCTTCAGCCAAGCTTCCAAACTATTAAAGACTAGCAAACAAGGTTAATCATCCACTTTTGAAATAATTGGCTAATGAAAATCTTATGAATAATAGTGAATTAATTGTCTTCTACAGTGCACAAAGATCAACTTATCCAGGCACTCAAAATAAGACTGAAGAACAGCTGTCCCTCCAAAATAGAGTCAACCTTCATGATCTTATTGGACTAATCTTTCAGGACCTCTAATTACTGATAGGCTTTCATTTGCTTATGTGGCAAAACTCAAAATAGGAAGAAATATCTTCAAATTGAAATGTGAATTGTACAAAGTGAGACTTTAGAAAAATTGGAAGTTGTCAAAAATTAAATAGAGCATGTAAAAATTGATAACCTAAACATTAGTGAGCTGACATGGATTGATACTGGATATTTGAATCTGACAGTCATATCGTCTGCTCAGAAGGGAGTGACAGATCGAAGAGAAATGGCACCCCAATCATATTCAAAAATTTTATTTCAAGAACTATCTTGAAATACAACATGTTAGTTATATGCTAACATATGTCCGTATACCCACACAGGAAAGAACTATTAATATTACTATTATTCACATTTATGCCCCAACCATGAAAGTAAAAGAAAAAGAAATTCGAACTGACTACCAACCTCTATAAAGCATTTTGATGGTGTTGTGAAGAGAGTGTTTCACTTATAACCACAAGGCAGTGCCTCTCTCTGAATCTACCATCTACTCCTGTGGAGAAAGACGGACAACCTCCTCTCCTGAATTTACAGCCTTTGGAAACTCACTGGAAGACCAGCTGTATTAACTAAATGCAAAGATTTCAAGTCTGATATAGACTTACACAATTTGAAATAAAAAGACAAATGAAATTGGACAAATCTGCTGCAAAAGATCTCTTTAAAGCATCAAAGAGCAATGAGGACACTTTGAGGACTAAAGGGTGTCTGGTAGCAGTAATGACATTTTCAATCTTTTCATACAACTTCGACAATCAGTAAAGAAGCCTTGAATGAAGAACTGGTACTTTGAAATTCTGATACACACACACACACACACACACACACACACATACACACACACACACACACACACACACT
>NW_006399757.1:6452717-6477270 GCF_000299155.1 Elephantulus edwardii | reverse complement strand
ACACACACACACACACACACACACACACACACACACTATCTTTTAAGGTCAATAGGTCAATATATACAATAATAGGAAGTATTCATTAGTTTAATTGGTCTGATGACAACATTGAGATAAGAGTTTAAGATCTATTAAAAATATCTTCCAATCCCATGATGATAAAATTTTTAATATCATCTGTCAATGTTGTTTGTTAGTTTCCATGTTAGTCAGCTTTGACTTATGCTAACAGTGTAATTAACAGAATGAACTGTGCTCAGTACAGTGCCATCAATATGATCTTTGACGTTCTTAAGGCCAATGTTGAAGCTAGTGATAAATTCACTCCACTGAAATTTTTCTTCATTTTCATTGACCTATTTTACTAAATTCTAGAATTAGAACTTCTGTATTTTGAAATTATTGCTGCTGCTGTTGCTGCTGCTGTTGTTAGGTGCTGTCAAGCCTCAAAATAGCAACATAAAAATGCAATCAAAGAAAGGAAGACCTTCAAAGAGATTGAGTGTCATAGTAAATGAAACAATAGGTACACAGTGCTCTGGAAACTGTGATGGTGGCATAGGATTAGGTTAAATTCCAATTTTTTGTTCATAGGGTCACTACAAATTGTAGTTGAACATATTATATACTGCTACAAAAGCAAACAGGTCTGTCCTAGAGAGGGTGAAACCACGTTTTTCTCTGGAAACAAGGATTTTGAAACTTCATCTCACATACTTTGGGCACGTTGTCAGGAGGAACTAGTCCTTGGAGAAGAACATCATACTTGGAAGAGTGTGGAGGGACAGCCTAGGAGAAGAAGACCCTGGATAAGATGGATGACACAGTGACGGTGGTAGTGAGGTAGGTGTGTCAAAGCTGGTGAGATTGGCTCAGGATAGGACAGAGTTCAGAGTTATTGTACATAGGGTCACAACAGACTCCATAGCACATAACAAAAAGAACAAAAATAGTACCTAACAACAGCTTTATCTAAACTGATATTCTTTTGTAGAACTGATGTTTCTTGATAACATGTTCTAAGAGAGTTAATCTTTATGGTAGTAGACATTTGATACCTCACTGGAAATGGACTGGTTGTTGTTGTTATGTACCATCATGTAACTGATAGGGACTGACATATGACTCATAAACAAGAGATCTGAACCTTGACTCACCCTATATCACCATTATAATCAGCTCATTGTTACAGTCATTTTGTCAACCTGTCTTGTGGAGTGTCTTCTTTTTTATGTCTGAGCCTCCATCTTCCTCGTCATGGTATCCTTTTACAAGGTCTAGACCCCATGACAATATGCCCAAGTATTTTAGGTAAAGTTCTACCATCCCTCTCTAAAAAGCACCCTGGTTTCACTTCCTTCAAGACAGGTCTTTTGACAGTCAATGAGATATTCAGTATTCTTCATAAACACTGTAATTCAAAGGCATTGATTCTTGTTCAGTTATCTTTATTCATCTTCCAACTTTCAAATGCACAAGAAGCAGTTGAAAATACTGTCATTTGAATCTGGTACAATTTAATGTTCACACTGACA
Source organism: Elephantulus edwardii (assembly GCF_000299155.1). NCBI lineage: Eukaryota > Metazoa > Chordata > Mammalia > Macroscelidea > Macroscelididae > Elephantulus > Elephantulus edwardii. Next base: position 6,475,732 of record NW_006399757.1, on the reverse strand, counting down.
TTTATGCTTTTTAGTATTTTGGAGAGGTCTCTGATAGAAGATTTTCACAATGTAATATGTCTTGATTTCTTGACTGCTGCTAATATGGGTTGTGAAACCAAGTAAAATAAAATTGTTGACAATTTCAGTCCTTCCTCCATCTATCACAATGTTGCCTTGATCCAGTGATGCTCATTTTTGCTTTCTTGGTGTTGAGATGTAATCCATATTGAAGGCTATGTACTCTTTGATCACCCTTGTTGTTGTTGTTGTTATGTGCCGTCAAGGCGCTTGCAACTCATAGTGACCCTATGTACAACAGCCCTAAACTCTACTCTGTCTTGTGCCAATTGTAACGTCTCTGACACACTCATCCCGATACCCCAATCACTGAATCAATCCACCCCATAGGGGACCTTCCCCTTCTGCACTGTCTCTCCACCCTACCAAGCATGATGTTCCTCTCCAAGGACCTGTCCCTCCTTGCAACATGTCCAAAGTATGTTAGACAGAGCCTCAGAACTCTTGCCTCCAAGGAGCAGCCCGGTTTGACCCTTTCCAGGATGAATCTCCAGTCCATGGTACCCTCAATACTCTTCTCCAGCACCAAAGCTCAAAGGCATCAATTCTCCTTCTATCCTCCTTAGTCATTGTCCAACTTTCTGATGCATAACAAGTGATAGCAAAGACCATGGCCTGTATCAGATGCACCTTGGTCTCCAAAGAGACACCATTGCTCTTCAGTACTTTGGAGAGGTCCCTAACGGCAGACTTTCCCATGGCAATACGTCTTCTAATTTCCTGGCTGCTGGTGCTGAGGGTGTTGTTCACTTTCTGTAAGCAATGTTGTGACATCTGTCTCATACAGTTTGTTGGCGAGTCTTCCTACAATTCCAAGGCCACGATCTTCTACATATAGTCTAGCTTTTAAAATTATTTGCTCAGCCTAAAATTGAGTTCTGCCGGAAGTGCAGACAGGATTTAGAAGACACTGCGGTACGAGGGATATTATAGCTAATGTTAGATGGATCTTGCCTGAAAGCGTGGAGTACCAGAAGGATGTCTATCTGTGTTTCATTGACTATGCAAAGGCCTTTGACTATGTGGATCACAACAAACTGTGGGTGACTCTGAGAAGAAAGAGAATCCCAGAACACTTGATTGTGCTTATATGAAACCTATACTTGGACAGGGAGCTAGTTGTCAGACAGAGCAAGGTAATAGTGCATGGTTCAAAATTGAAAAGGGTGTGCACGTGGAGCAGATTATCTGGAAGGCTGGGCTCTATGAGGATACATGTGGCATCAGGATTGGAGGTAGAGTCATCAACAATCTGCATTATGCAGATGACACAACCCTGCTTGCTGAAACTGAGGAGGATCTGAAGCACTTGCTGCAGAAAGCCAAGGAGTATAGCCGCCATACGGATTGAAGCTCAATATCAAGAAAACAAAAATTCTCACCACTGGGCCAATTGGCAGTATTGTGATAGCTGGTCAAGAGATTGAAATTGTCAACAGCTTTAGTTTGCGTGGCTCCACAATCAACACTCTTGGCACCAGTAGCCAGGAAATTAAAAGACATATTGCGATGGGAAAGTCTGTTGTCAGAGACCTCGCCAAAGTACTGAAGAGCAAGGATGTCAGTCTGGCGACTACGGTTTGCCTAATATAGGCCATGGTCTTCACAATTGCTTGTTATGCAACAGATAGCTGGACAATGACTAGGGATGATAGAAGGAGAATTGATGCCTTTGAGCCGTGATGTTGGAGAAGAGTATTGAACATTACCATGGACTGCTAAGAGAAAAAACAGGTTCATACGAGAGCAAGTTAAACCAGGCTACTCCTTAGATGCAAGGATTCTGAAGCTTTATCTGACATACTTTGGACATGTTGCAAGGTGGGATCAGTTCTTGCAGGGACAGAGCAGCGGGGGAAGACCCTCTATGATGGATTGATTCCATCACTGGGGTAATGGTGATAGATGTGTCAGAGACAATAAGTTTGGCACAGGATAGAGCAAGTTTTAGCAACATCGATGTGATGTTGTATGTCATAGATGAGTTGATGGCACATAACAACAACCACAAAATTGAGTAGATATAGAGAAAGAACACAACCCTAAAGTTTGTGTTTCTTGATTTTTAAATGTATCTGTGTTCCTTGGTCTATGTATAGGTTTCACAAGAGCATAATTATTGTACTAAGATTCTCATTCGTCTCAATACTATTAATAATTTATTATAATTCAGATAGTCAGAAGATACAAATGAGTAATATGCTTGTTTACAAGTATGTCATTTATATACAGGCTGACCACTTTCCGTGATATAGAAATACAAATATAAAATATCCCACACTAAATTATCATGTCAAAATTAAAATAAAGTGCAAACATATACTATATTAAAGAATAAATAAAGTATGTAAGATATTATTTTTGCTTCTCCAGTTTTTTCCAAAATAATTAAATAGAGCAAGTAAAAATAAAATATAAGCTTTTGAAATATGTTAACATTTCTAAATGTCTTAGAAAATGATACGACACATCCTTACAGTAAGTATTCATTTTTCCTGTCATTTTCCTGTATCTGTAGTACATGCTTATTTTCAAGCATTTAAACTAAAAATTAAAATGATGTAAATTTTAAAAAGTGGAAAGAATACAAGGATTTTTTTTTCGTATCTGTGTAAAAAATCAATCCCTTTTTTCTAAAAGAATAGAAGTAATAGAATGGCATACACTGTACCTGAAAACTTCAATTTTAAATGTACGCCTAGGTGGCAGAAAATCATTTTAGAGATGAAAAACAGTTCTTCTAACCCAAAGGTAGAGTAAATTTCTCATTATAAAAGAAATAAAAAAGTGTTTTATAAAGTAAATATGACTATCATGCATTAAACATAAGGTCTATTTGAAAAACTTACTCTGTTCTTAATATTCACTGTAATGCTACAATGGTTTTATCATAAGATACTTTTCTTTCATTTATATTTTGTGGTAATTCATGATCTTTGAAATAAACTGTCGGTACCTTCCTCTGAACACTGATTCTGTTCCCATGTGTAATAAGTACATTTGCTTCAAGGTATAGTTCACATTTAAATATAAAAGTCATAGATATATCAGCACAGCAGTTACCTTTATACATTTCAGAACTTTTTGGTTTGTGTCATTAAGGTGAAGTATTCTTCTTCCCAGAATAAGGGAGGGGAAAAGTTTTTCTGTTAACCACAGTGTACGATCGTTTCTAAAAGTAAGTCAAAGGTAAAGTAGATAGTTGTTAATATAGAAGAATCTGAGGAGAGAGAAGGTTACTAAAAATCTTGCCATATTAATACCTTAAGTTTGACCAAACACCAATCTGTTAAATATTCAAATTACTTCAGTCTTCTTTTTAAGTTAAAATATTATATTAATATTTAATTATAATTATGTACTGGGGAGAATAAAATAGCAACACTGAAAAGATAAATGAAAATTAAAATCTTATATGCAAGAACAAGGTAAAGCATTTTTCTGAATCTAATATCTGCATCTAGAACCTTGTTCACTGTATATTGGATTTTTTTGTGTATTTAGTGATTTTTTTTTATACTATGAAAGCATCTAAACGCATTACTTTATTTATCTCACCAAAAATTATTTAAATAAGAGGTAAATCCTTAACATTTGAAAAACATTAATGCATTAGTTTATACGGGTTTTTTTTTTCTAGAATGTCTTGGGGAGAGAAAGAGATTCTGAACCTGAAGTAAATCTTTCTCGCTAGTTTTGCTGTGGACTGACTCGGTAACCAGTTGTTTGTTTTATTATCATATATGTTGTTGCTGTGAAGTGCCATTGGGTCGAGTATGGCTTATAGTGACCCTATGAACAAAATCGGAAACCTCTTCTCTCCTGGGCCATCCTCACACTTCCTGGCACACATGAGCCCATTGCAGCAGTCACTGTGTCAATACACCTATGTGAGGGTCTTCCTCTCCTTCACCAACCCTCCACCCTTCCCAGCATCATGTCCTTCTCAAATTAATATACCCTCGTAGCAATATGTTCAAGGTGTGTGAGGCAAAACCTCATCCTTCCTGCCTCCAAAGAGCACTCCAGCTGCATCCTCTCCAAGACATTCTCTGTTTATTCTCTTGGCCATCCATAGGATGTTTAGTGCTATTTTCCAACACCATAGTTCATAGGTGTCAATTATTTTTTCTATCATCCTTATTCATTGTATAACTCTTAGATGTACAGCAAGAAATTGCAAGGATCATGACCTGGGTCAGACACATTTTAGTCTCTAGATTGACATCATTGTCCTTTAGTAATTAATTGTTATTGATCTATGCCTATTATCATTCTGTCTTTTCAAGTCCCCATTGAATCTTTCCTTTTCCTTCATTGCCCCTGTCCACCCAACAATTTTTCCTAGTGATTTTCTATCCTAGTCATTTTCTTCCCTTCACTTTTTATGCCCCCTTCTCTCCTTATCCTTTCCCTTTTGAATATTTATATATCTTACTCACTTTCCTATTTTCAAAACTGTAGTCTAAAGCAGTGTTTGTCCTTAATGACCACCTTATTTCACTAAGAAAAATGATCTCTAGACAATTCTGTATTATATTGTATTTTGCATAATCACAATTTAGTGCTGCATAGTATTCCTTTGTGTGAATGTACTCCAATTTTTTAAGCTATTCATGTGCTGATGAGTATTTGAGCAACTGACATTTTCTTGATATTATGAATAATGCTGTTGTGAACACAGGTGTAAAGACTAAGATGCTCCTGATATAAGCCATAGCATTTTAAATTGCTTCTTATGCATTTGGAAATGAAAAAAAAAATCTTAAAAGGAAGACAAAAGAAGAAGTCATGGCTTTTAATTGTGTTGGAAAAGAATAATAAATATTCTGTGGACTGCCAAAAGAACAAGCAAACCTCTGTCAGAGGAAATTCAGCTAGGGTGCTCCCTTTAGGGAAAAGGGGTAAAATGTTGGCTCACATCCGTTGTGGATGTTTTCAGGATGGGCTAATCATAGGGGAAATAAATCATGCTGAGAAAGAGGTTCAGGGAAAGCAAGGAAGACTCTCAGATGAAATGGCGTAGTGACTGCAAGAATAGGCTCAAGCATATCAGAATATAGGAAAGCCACAGGGTAGAGGAAGGTCCAGATGTATTTCATTTGGTTGCTAAAAGTCATAATTGACTTAATGATACCAGACAACAGACAGAATATCATGATATTTATTACTATTGTTCCAGTGGTGAGGACTGATGTTTTCTTGATGCTGATGTATAATTCATAATTAGTGCTGTAAATTCTTCAAGTCTTCTTTACATTCTGAAAGCAAGGTTGTGTTTTATGCATAACATTTGTTAATGATGATTTTTCCTTCAAACGATGCTATTTTTGTTGTTGTTGTTGTTATGTAGTCCACTTTCTCAAATTATTTGCTCAGCATACAGGTTGAATAGGTATGGAGAAAAAAAATATAATACTGACATATATCTAATCCTAATTTTAAGCCATGCAGTTTCTTCTTGTTCTCCTGGTCTATAAACAGGCTTTGTATGATAACAATTCAAAGTTATGGAATTTCCATTATTCTACTTTTCAGCCACAATTTAGCATGAGCCACACAGGCAGATGCCATTACATGGTCAACAAAATGCAAATAATTATCTTTCTGGTAGTCTCTGCTCTTAGCCAAGATCCATCTGAAGTTATCATTGATATCCCTCATTCCACAACATCCTCTGAATCCAACTTCAGTTTCTTGCAGAGTTCCCTGTTTATGTACTATTTCAGCCATTTTTTAAATAGTATTCTGTAAGAATTGTCAATATTGCCCAATAATTTGTTCACTCTGTTTGATTACTTTTTTCTTTTTTGCCAGGTAACTGTCTTCTAACTTTCTTGCTATTATCAGTGAACATATCCAGGGATGCATCTGCTTGCTGAAACAACTCCAGTTGAATATTGGTATTCTATCACTTCTTGAGGCATCTTGGACTTTTTTTTTCTAGTAACATTGGTTCTTCTCTTATCCTATGTCCTGAAATGATTCAGTGCTGACCGATTTTTTGGGGGACAGTAACTTTGTATTTTTCTTCCATTCTTTTTTTAAAATAAAATTTTATTTTAACGAACTTTAACAGAGAAGTGAGATTTTTATTCATTCTTTGTTGCACATTTTACCCCTTTGCCCTCCTTCCCTCTCCCTCAGATCTTTTTAAAAAATAGTCATTCATTGTTGAACAATTACCTACCTTCCCCCACACTCCAGTTCTCTTTACACTGATATTTCTCTTCTTTTGGACTGTTGTCCTATGTATAATGCCTAATCATATATTCATTTTATAAAGTTCTTTCTTTCATCTGTTTCAGTGATATGATCTTTATCTATCCACTCTTAGTTATTCTCCTCACAACCACCCATGTCTATCACAAAAGGACAATTGCTACATAGCACCACTGTTATAAAGTAGGTCCATCTTCTTTTGATGTATCCTGTACTGTTCAATATTTTGTCTATATAATTATTCATTATTGAAACTTGAGGCTTGAATAAGTTCTACAGCTTTGAAGCTTAAGAAATATTCTTACCTTTTTATTTATGTGGGTATGTATGTATTTATTTACTCCAGGTCTTTGCTTAATTTGTTACAATATTTTACTTTGTCTTCTTGAGTTTCCCTTGAGATCTGTTCAACATTCTTTCTTCATCATTTCTTTCAATTGTTTGGTTTCCCTACATTGAAATTTCAGGGTGTCCTCTGATGTTCATATTCTTCATGGATGTCTTTAATGCCATCCAAGAACTTGTCTCATTTTGTCTTTATATATCAATGAAGTAAACCTATTCTTACCACCATTTATCTGTCAGTTTACTATACAGTTATTTACCTGTTGCTGTGATCCTGAAAGCTATTCCATAGGTATTTCAAATACGAATAGGGTCACCTATTAGGAACAAGTTTCAGCACAGCATCTGGACTAAGAGACACTAAAACACTAGTCTATTCATTTACTTCTGAAATAGTAAGCCCTTGTTTTACATTTTTGTGTTCATTTGTTTCTTAGCTTTCGTTTGTTGCTTTGTATTTTGTTTTGGTATTTATTTTTTATTTTTTTATTTTTTTATTTATTTTTGTTCAAAAATTCTATGAACAGCACTGGTAAAATAGAGTGTTAATAAATAAGAGGAAGATTCTCAAATATATACATTTACACTAATAGTTGTTACAAAGGGCTCAAACATAACAATGATTGCAAGGATGGCACAGCACCAGAACAAGGTTTCATTCCACTCTACAGAGAGTTGTTACAAGTCAAAGCAATTAGCTGGCACCTAACCACAACTACAGCAAATGTACAGAATCACTTTGCCATGTCTTTCTTCCACAGAGCCATTTGGTAGGTTTGTGCCCCTATTCTTTCAGTTAGCAGTTGCCAAAGTTTAAGACTTTAGTTCCCGGAATTAATAAAAGCCATTTTACTGCCAGTTTGCTCCTCTCCATATTGATATTTTATCCTTTTTGACTTAATTTAAGTATATAGCATCATTGCGTGGCAGTCATTTTGGTTTAATTAAAATGTGAAATTTGTAGATTGGGAAAGGGTTGAATTAGGAAATACTTTCATCTCATTCCTCTTCAGTATGACAGTAAATCTCTCCATTAGGTGAAACCAGCCCTATAACTATCTGCTTCTGGTAAATGGAAAGGTGTCGTAAAACCTAATCTATTTCATGAAACGGTCTTGCAGAAGACTAAAGAAGCGAACAACAAACTAAATCCAATAAAATGTCTGAGTATCCACCCTTCACAGCCCATCACAAAGAAAACAATGTGGACAATTATGATCTACAAACAAAGCATATCTCAACAGCAAATCTTCCTTTCTTTGGGTTATATTTTTAAGATTTCCCTAGCCATGGGGAAGTTATAGCCTTCTATTCTTACTCTCCTCCTTTTTGTGTTTCTTTTGTTTTTGTTTTGGACAAGTGAAAAGCTAATGAATAAAAATTTTTACTAGTTTGCTGAAGGTCATATGAGCAGCAGTTCAGCCAAGAAGAGAACTGGACTCTTTCCCTTCTGTCTGAGGAAATTCCGTTTGTGCAGCTTATTCTTCTTATAGGCAATCAGATCACGACCACATTTTAGCCCAAGAAACAAGTGATGCTTTCAGTTTATAAATGTCCTATCCAAAGCAATCAACTAAGGAAGAACAGTTCTGAAATGGTTTTGAAGACTTTTAAACAGGTGACATATTGTCCAAATTATGAATTAGTTATCAGAAATCAAGGTTTATAGCAACTTTTCATCCCACTAACAATGCTATAAGATGATAGATACTTCTATTAGTAAAATGACAACCAGAACATTGAGTCATTTGCTTACAGGTGTTAGGAGGAAAATATCCCATGAAAACAAAAACTAGGTTCATGCAATTCCAAAAGGTGTTTAGACAACTTGACTTTGTTCTTTGAAGGCTCAAGAAAACAACAAAAACTTTGTCTCAGAAGTCTTGTAAGAAGTAAATTTTTAAAAATTCTTTTATTATTATTATTATTAATTTTGATGAACATCTACAGAGATTTTGGAATTCCATTCATTCATTGTTGCACTTTGCACACTTGTTGAGTAGCTGATATTTTAAAGCTCTACAGTTGCTTTGTTTTGTTTTGTTTTTCCCTGAGGGTTTTACCTTCCTGAAAGACCATACTCAACTGAGGCAGGTGGGAAGTGGCAGGGTATTGTGTAGGGACAATGCAACAGTAGTAGCTGGCGGATAATAGCTCAGATTCTTCACTATGTCAGAGTAGATGTGAGGTTAGTTTGCATATTTAAAATAGCTGTTCCTGCATTCTATGTGGAGGATTTAAAACACTTGGTCAGAAATACCATGTAAGATAATGTTTTGATATAAATCCCTTTCATTCAACTGTATGGATTTGTGCTAAAGAGTTGGTTGAAAATGTGTAGCCTGAGCTGATTCTACAAGAAAAGTTCATTGGTGAAATTTTTTGGTGATTACAGGTTATTTTAAGTGAGGGGGTAGAATGAAGAGAAAGGTTATTCAGATTAAAATATGCATTTACTTGAAAAGAGTCAGCTGTTTGGAAAAAGGAGTCTGACAGAAAATAATGAGAAATAAGGAAGAATAGTTAAGAAGGAGCCAGGAAATCAAATGTTAAGTGAAATCTGTTTGATTTGAATTATGTAACAGCAGTCAGGAAATCAAAAAACGTATTGTGATGGGAAAGTCTGCTGTTAGGGGCCTCTCTAAAGTACTCAAGAGCAACGCTGTCTCTCTGGAGACTAAGGTGCGCCTGATACAGGACATGGTCTTTGCAATCACTTGTTATGCATCAGAGAGTTGGACGATGACTAGAGAGGATAGAAGAATTGACGCCTTTGAGCTGTGGTGCTGGAGAAGAGTACTGAATGTACCATGGACTGCCAAGAAAACAAACAGATCCATCCTAAAGAGGGTTAAACCAGGCTACTCCTTGGAGGCAAGGATTCTGGGGCTTCGTCTGACATACTTTGGACATGTTGTATGGAGAGACAGTTCCTTGGAGAGGTACATCATGCTTGGTAGGGTAGAGGGGCAGTGCAGGAGGTGAAGACACTCTATGAGGTGGACTGATTCAGTGACTGGGGTAATTGGAATGGGTGTGTCAGAGGCAATGCAGTTGGCACAGGATAGAGTAGGGTTTAAGGCTGTTGTACATAGGGTCGCTATGAGTCGAAAACGACTCAACGGCACACAACAACAACAACAACAACTGCTATTACTTAGTTCAGGAAACTATATAAACTTGACTGTTTTATGCTCCATCTAATATTTAGAGAAAAAGGGATTCATACTTTAAAGATATGTAAGATATGCACAAGTATTTGATATGTTATTTTTAAGTAAAAATTAGTATTACAATTAAAACTTTTTTCTACATAATGACTTAATCCTCTTAGTGAAAGCATTCTGTCTTGAGATATGTTATATTTGCAAGATTAATACATAAGCTAGGGAGCTCTGGTGCCTTAATGGCAATAAGCTACAATGCAATCCTGAAGGCATGACGTTCAAGTCCACCAGCTGCTCCGTGGGAGAAGGATGGGCAATCTCCTCACAGAAGGTCAGTAATGGGTCAAGTTTGAATCTATGATACACACCACCACCACCAATACTTAAGCTAGAATTGAATAGTGTTTATTCTGTCATGGGCATTGATTTCCCACCATTCTGATAAATATTACCATTGCTACTACACTTTGCCATTGAGTTGGAAATGACTCATAATTGACTTTGATGTAGAATTTCAGAAACTGTAAATTGCTTGAGAACAGATTGCTCATTTTTCTTCCATGGAGCAGCTGATGGATTCTGACAGAATGACATTAAACCGTTCCAATAGCAGTGCAATGCATCATACTGAAAAAAAATTTATGTGTTCTCAATTAATGTCTTGATATCTAAGAAGATGATCCACAAAACCATCAGGAAAGTAGTTTAGCTGTTCTTGTATAGGTAATTCCATCAGTGCCCCAGATTTTGAAAATTATTATAAGAAGAAAAAAAAAATAAATTCTTTTTGAAGAAGCCCAAACCAACAGTATATAGTTTTATTACTAAAAATAAAATCTAACAATTGCATAGCTGTTGTGTTTTAAGAAATATATGAGTACCAGTATCCTCTAGTAGCCTAGTGGCAAGAAACTGCACCACAAACCCAAAGATACACAGTTCAAGACCAGTATCTGCTGTATGGGAGAAGGATGGGCAGTCTTCTCCCGTGCGATTAACTGCCTGTGAATACCCGTCAGCTATGGGTTGGTTCCAATTCAATGATACACAACAATCCGAGAGCATATATAGTCATTGGATAAATGTCAATAATTCTTATTAAAAATTATTAACAACTAAAATTTTGGGTTTTTTTAATTTGTTTTTTAATTAAACTGAGAATATGCAGAACAGTTCAGTTAAGAACATTTTACTATAATATGAAATGTTAAAGTATAATACCGTACAATAGTTCTGCTAAAATTACAATTTATCTGCCTTTGTTTGCTACATGCCAGCAACTATTTTACATTTCAAGCAATCTTTTTATATATGTAAGGAAAAGAGAATGTGATTTTAATGATACTTAATGAACAAATGAGTATACGTCTAGATGTAATTCAGGTTCTTCAATCTATCCCATGTACTTTTTGTTTTGGACACAAATTTCTTCGCATTAGGCCGGTTCCAGTGGAGTGGTGCTAGTAATCTGATACTATAGTTTTATTCCCTGTTTTTGATGAAGCTCACTGCATGAATGAATCTGTAACTGCCATAAAAATATAATGAATTATATATACTCAACTGAACATAATGGGCTCAATATTGAAAACATCACAGGCAGCTCATTCTGCTTAATGGTGTCTCAGAGACAACTGCATGAGACCAAAACAATTTCTATCACTTTGTAGGTATCAGAGAAAGGATAATGAAACATTCCAAAACAAATTTAATTACACTGAAGTATACTGTTGAACTTTAAGTTAGGCACTGTATATAGATAGATATAGATAAAAAGCAACTGCTTCTCAGTTGAATAATAATTGCTGGCAGAAGAGGGCACATCTTTGATTCCAAAATGGGTCTTCCAGGTTATTCTCTACTTACTATCTGTCATTGTGAGCAACACTGAATTCTGTAGTTTATTGTGGGCATTTGGGGCATCTTGTACCATAGACCAGGTCTGTGGCAGAGCCCTCTCTTGTTCTGGGTCCTCCTCAAAAATCTTTTGATATTACTTAACAAAGTGATTGAAATTCACACGCAAATGCACAAATACTGCCTCTAAAGTTCAAATAGGCCATCAAGCTTTTAGTTTTTCTCACTCAATCTTATTTTTTAAGCTTAACACTTTATAAATTAATTTCTATTGACTTTTATTTCATTTTAAAGGGTTGTAAAGAGCTATCACAACATATTCTTCAACAGAACTCTTGTTTGTCGCAAGTAAATGGAAATATGCTTCATTGTGAACTAACCACGACATTTTGAAAGTAGAAGGGATCATATTAATAATAATCCAGGACAGTAGGCGTAAAAAGAAATCAGAACATAGACTCAGTTTAAATGATCATTGTATGTACACAATGATTCTGATTATATTATTTTATATCAAAATTTTCATTAATCTGACCATTTGCTAGTGCTGAAAAAGCTCATGGATAATGTATTTTCCTGGCTGATTTCATTTTGTTTTAAGAAGTTGTTTTAGTTTTCAGATTCTTTCGTATTATAAGTAGTAGTAATTTTGCCTGAAATAATAAGATTTTTTTTCCTTTAAGGAATATTTTCATTCCATTTGTACAGTATTTTGATTTTAAAAAAAACCAAACAAGCAAACAAACAAACTTTTTATTTCAAAGTCTGTAACTTATTTCTCCACAAGGCTGACACATTCTTTGGGTGACAAAGCAGCAAGTAATTTTTTTTTTATAATTTAAATTGTAATGGATCTAGTTAAATATTTTTGAAACTGTAATTGGCTAAACTATAATAGTTATAACTAACAGGAAATCAAATGTTGAGTTGCATTGGGAAAATTGGCCTCAAGGACCTCTCCATAGTACTAAAGAGCAATTATCTCAGTTTAGAGATTAAGGTACACATGATCCAGCCCATGATCTTCATTGCTTGTTCTGTATCTGAGAGCTAAACAATGAATAAAGATGACTAAAGAAGAATCAATGCCTTTGGTTTGTGGTGTTGGAAAAGAGAATTGAATATAATACAAATGTCTACTAAGAGAACAAACAGTTCTGTCCTGGAGAGGGAAAAAGACCATTGTTTTGGAGACAAGGGTTGTGAAGCTTTACCTCACTACTTTAGCCATTTTGTGAGGTGAAACCAGTCCTTGCAGAAGGACATTATGGACATTATGCTTGAAAAGGTAGAAGGTTGGTGTGGGAAAGAAAGACCCTGGATTAGATGGATTGACACTGTGACTGTGGCAATGGTATCAAGTGTGTCAGAAATGGTGAAATTGACTCAATACTGGGCAAGGTTCAAGAGCCATAGGATCACTATGAGTAGTGGTATACTCAACATCACATAACAAACAACAATAAACTATAACATAACAGGTGAAGCAAGAACATGGAAGTTTGGCTTTATTTTTAACTGCAAATATGTTAATATACATTTTAAATATCCAATACACACACTTTAGGAGAAATTTAGCCTTACAAGAAAGATTTTTATCACTTTCAACTTATATATTTGATAATATAAATATTATTTTTGTTGTATACCATTGATTCAGAACAGATTCAGAGCTGACCCTCCAGCAGGTTTTCAGAGACTATAAATTGCATGAGACAAGACTGACTATCTTTCTCCTGTGGACTAGCTAGTGGATTTTAATCACATACCTTTGGGTTTGCAACATAACTCTTTGCCACTAGGCTACCAGAATCCCTACCGTAAATATATGGAACTGATTATAAATAAGTTGTCGTGTGCCATTGAGTTGACTGGGATTCATAGTGACCACGACTCTGAACCCTGCTCTATCCTGAGCCAATCTCACTGCCTCTGACACACCTACCCCTCAGTACCCTAGTTACTGTGTCAATTTATCTTATTCTGAGTCTTCCTCTCCAGAACTTTCCCATCATGCTTCCAAGTATGATGTCCTTCTGCAAAGCTTGTCCCTCCTGTCAACATGCTCACAGTATGTGAGACAGAGCCTCAAAATCCTTGCCTCCAAGGAGCAGCTTGGTTTCACTCTCTCCAAAGCAAACCTGTTTGTTCTCTTGATAGTTCATGGTATGTCCAATACTCTTCTCCAGCACCACAACACAAAAGCATCAGTTCTTCTGTCATTTTTTATCATTGTCCAGCTCTATGATGCATAGCAAGCAATTTTGAAAACCATGGCCAGGATCAAGCACTCCTTAGTCTCTAGACTTACATCATTGCTCTCCAGAATTCTGGAGAGGTCCCTGACAGCCGATTTTCCTAATGAAAATTGTCTTTTGATTTCCGAACTGTTGGTATCAAGAATGTTGACTGTAGACCAAAGTAAGCTGAAAGTGTTAACAATTTCATTCTCTTCTCTAACACAAAGCTGTCAATTGGCCTAGTGGTGAGAATCTTTGTTTTCTTGATGTTGAGCTTCAAGCCATATTGCAGACTATACATGGTCAAAAGGCATACTTTAATTATGAGCATTTATCTCAACATAGCAATTTAAGTTTCATATTTCAAGTCAATTTTTCCATTATCATGAAATTAAAATTAGGAGATAGAGAAAGGTAGGGAACACAAGTCCTTGACCTTCTACAGAAAATGCATCAGGCCCTTTTCGTATCTGGGATAAATATACTTATTGAAGAAATGAACAGTAATTAAAAATTAAATTTGTGAAAGAGCTTTGAGAAACTTAATTCCTATTTAAGATGGGGGAAAATGTGGTTGCTACTGTTAATTTCCATACTGAGCTTTTCTAGCACAGTCAGAACATTTTAACATAACTTCAAACTATTTAATTTTAGGATCTAAGACAGTTGAAACGTACCAAGTTTTCTGTTGGAAAAGTTTATATAACAACTCTCAAAAGATCATTTATAAAAGTGATACCTATATCACAACAACTTAATTCCTTTCTTTTAAGACATACAGTCTAAAGGCATATTTTTATTATGAGCATTTATCTCAACATAGCAGTTTAAGTTTTGGATTTCAAATCAATTTCCATTATCTGGAAATTTAAACATAGGAGATGAACAAGGATAGAAGAACATAAGTTTCTAATTGAATTCAGTGAGGTCAGCAGTACTACCCCATACTCATGACACATATAATACAATGCAAGAGACAGACAAGAAGGAGAACTCCAGGTCTATGTTCTATCAAATTTAACCTTCACAAAATGTATTCTACACAGTAATATTTAATATAAGGAAAATAAAAACAATGCAAGACAGTAAATTTAAGAAAATATGTGTCAAGACCACAGTACCCATTTGAGTAATGATAATTTATATTGAGTCTGAAGAAGAGAATCATCTTGAATCACATGATCTTACTAAGGCTTATTTCAGTTTAAAAGCATATGAATGATTGTGTTAAACACAATATACACAAATGAAATACAGTGCTAATGAATGAGCATAAAACATAGTGCACATGAATGAAACACACATATAGGAATGAATGTATGCAAACCAATAAAATATGTTTTAAAAATATTAAAGATTCCAAAAGGATAGATATACTAGTATTAAAATTAAAATACAATAAATTTTTAAAATATAAATTATTTAAGGTTATTTGTCACAATTCCTTTTACTTGTGTTGTTACTGTAATATGCCACAGAGTCAGAACCAACACACAACTGACTCTACAGTGAGTTTTCAGAGGCTGTAAATGATAAGAGTTTGCCCATCTTTTTTCTGAAGAGCATCTAGTGGTTTTGAACTGCCTGCCTTTAGATTGGCAGCACAACTTATCCGCTATGCCAGCAGACTTAGGGTATGACTTGGTATTCCAGTTTGATTGCTTAATTAAGAATTATATTATGAAGTACTTACCAGAAGATTAAATACAAGAACAATTATAGATTTATTTTTATTAATAATTACATGGTGATTATTTCCTTCAGTTTGTAGTTGCTCCAAAAAGTGTTAAATCTAGAACTATTGGAAGGCTACGAATAATGCCATTCTAACCCATCTTAAAGTTAACAGAAACTTGTGTTGTTTTGTGTAATTGTACTGATTTCTTCTGTTAACCTCCCACTTCTACACTCCATGACTTCTTTCTGTTTTCCTGCTACATCAATATACTGCAGGGCCAGTGCGGTACAAGTGACCTCTCTTTTTACCATTGTTTTAGTAGCCATTTCATTGAAATTCAGACCAAAAATGAATGTAATTTACTCTTGCTTAATAATAAGGGATCTTCTGGCTTCAGCTGGGTTCCTATGACAGAGCTTAAAACATTTGATGAAATCTTGATTAAGACACACAAAGCATGATATTTGGGAAACATCAAATGTGATTTGGGGTTTTATGTATCTGTAACCCTAATGTTCCTTGTGCTAAATAAAATAATCAGTTTAAATGCATGTACACTAATGATGTGTTTGTCATGAAAACAGAGCCTACAATCCCTTCGTCAGTGTGACAGGGATCATGGTTGATTTAATGCACTGCTGATTTTGGTGGTGGAATGATTTTGAGAGCTATGGTCTTTTTGAGATGATCTTTTTGTGCCAAATTTGTATAGTCCATGAATGACAGAAAACGTTTTACCCACAGTGGCTTTGTTTTTCTTTATTTTCAATTTGAGAAGCTTGAAAGAAAATAGGTATTTGGATGCACTATGATTGAGTCAGTGTATTTTCTTTATGGTAGTAACCTCTTTGTGTATATGTACTTTACAAAACTTGATTTCTTTTTAGCAATGGGATAATTTACTGCTGGTTTTCTAATTACAAAAAGAAAAATCCTTATCTTAGAATTTGTGCATAGCTTTGCTTCCATTTAACTAGATTCAAAGAAACTAGTCTCTTTTCCCAATTAAGCCTCATTTCTATGTGAGTATATGTGTGTGTATGTGTATGCATATGATATTGTCTGTGAGTGAGGTGTGCATATTGAGAATGATTTTGTGAAAATGGGTAGGTTGGAAGCAATAGCCACCCACACATCATATGCCTTGAGCAAATCAATAGTTCTCTGTAGTATCAGTTCCTCCTTTGTGATAAAGATAACATTTGTGAGAAATAAATCTAAGATGGATTCTGATTAATGTAGAGTCTACTTAGAATGAAAGGATCCAGGAAAATTACAGTAGTATTCACTAACCTGTTGAGGACTTGGAATTCTGCTTTGGGATATTGCTCTTCTGTAATTTGCTTAGCATTCATGATGAAATAACCAACAAAAAATTTAATCTTTAAATTAGAAATAATAATAAAGGTATGGTGGATTGTGAAAAGTGAGAATAAAACTTTCTTTAATGCTACCTCAGGACTCTGCGAAGAGAGGAAAACAGAATCCTTAAGTGTCTGAGACAATATCTTTCATTGTTTATAAACACTCAAAAAAGATATGAAAAGTTTACTAGTGACTAGAGAGACACATCTTCCTTTATCTAGGGATTATTGTGAAATTGGGTGAAAATCAGAAAGCAGAATCAGTCTTTAACTATGTTTTTATCTTCTGCAAAGAAATCAGGTGTTGTAAGAACGACCACAATCTTTAAAAAGCATCTTTATCAAGTGTCTAGTCTTATGTTTGTGGTTTAATGAGAAATATAACCGTCTTCCAAGCATACAGATTCTAGAAATGATTTAAACAATAATGAATTTATTTACTCTTCTTGATTAATTTAAATGAAAACCTCATTATTACATATAAAACAGCACTTTAGTACTGATAATTTTTTCTTCCATTACTCCCCATCTCTAAAATGCATCAAGTAGTATACGTTATCAAATATCTAAACAGTAGATGTTGTTGTCATTTTTGTTGTTGATGTTATCGAGTCCAGCATGACTCATAGTGACTATGAATAAAAGACCTGAAGCTTTTCTGTAATTAACATCATTTCTCCAAGTATAGAGAGTTTCCAGAGGCTTGTAGCTTAGGAAATAGATGCCACTCCTGCTTCCAAACCTGTCTTAAACTGGGAGCTCCACCAAACACTGTCCATCATGTGCAACTATTATGACATTTGACATCCCAAAAACATGATATTCAGCATCACTGCAAACCCACATTACCTCAGTACAGCAAATTGGCAGAAGAGTGCTATACGACTTAGAAGAATGTTCCTCCAAAATATAATAACATGATATCCTACATTATGTCTTGTGACACTAAACAAGAGGCTTAAATTAAAACAACAACAACAACCAAAAATCACAAAACAACAACCAGACATTCCACCTCACCCTCAAACAAAATAAGCACGTACATCTTACAGAGTCCTGCTGTGTCACCCAGTCACCAAAATGGAGATGAGGGGCTAACTTTTAAAAACAAAGACCTCCAAGATGTCTTGTTGACATTAAAAAAGTGGCTTAAAAAAACCCCAAAAC
This sequence comes from Elephantulus edwardii, assembly GCF_000299155.1. NCBI lineage: Eukaryota > Metazoa > Chordata > Mammalia > Macroscelidea > Macroscelididae > Elephantulus > Elephantulus edwardii. Next base: position 6,457,632 of record NW_006399757.1, on the reverse strand, counting down.
CAAAACCACCAGACACTCATAGTGTATATTATATGGGGAACTCTGGTGGCTTAATTGTAGGGAATTGTGATACCAACACAAATTTATGGGGTTCAAATCTACCAGGTTCTCTATGGGAGAAGTATGGGCAGTCCCCTCCTATGAAATTTACTGTCTCTGAAAACCCAGCAGAGGATCAGCTATGGGTCAGTTCCAACTCAATGGTACACAACAACAATGGAGCTATGGTGGTTTTTTGATAAGGACTTGCATTCTCAACCAAAAGGTACATGGTTTGAATCCACCTGATCATCTACAGGAGAAACATGGACAATCTCTTTCCATGCAATTTACTGTCTCTGGAATCCTGCTGGAGGGGGAGAAATCAATCATTTCCAACTCAGCAGAACACAAGAACAACAACAACAAAACCCCATATCTATATAAAGAAGATTCTGTGAGAGAAAGGGAGAGTATCCTATGAAATTTTCTGGACTTGTAAAGAATTGTTGTGGCTTCACCATTGTTGTTGTTTTTTTCTACTTTAAAAGTTATTATTATTTTTATTGGTTTCTATTGGAATAAGATACCCCACACTTAATTAAAATAATTGGGCCTTATTTTCCTTACTTCATCCCTTCTGTTTGTTGTCAGGTTATCTGTTTTCTTTGCTTGGCAATAAAAATCAACATAGACATTATTCTTTCTTCATTCTGTCCATTACTTTCATGCAATTTATGGCTTCAAGTTATGAGAGTTTTGAACTGTTATCAGTATCATTGCTTTCAGAATTATGAAAGCATGTATAAGTTTTCATCTAATTAGCAGAACTTTTTTTCTTAATTTTATTTTTTAAATTTTCTATTAGTCTATTTATAAAATTCAAATCCATTGTTTTCAAGAAAAAATTCTTTCAATTTCCCTCACTCCCCTACCCATCAAATTGTACAACCCCATGATTAATCCACCCTACTTCTGAACATCCTCATCACCTCTGCTTCCAACATCTCCCACACCACTTGGATCCTTATACTCATTCAACAATAATGGTTTTGTAAAATATTTATCCTTGTGGAACTGAGTTAGGTCACTCAGCATTACGTTCTCCAATGCCTCCCAAGTTAGGTAATAATTTACAAAATCATTGTTCCTGTGTGCTGCATGGTATTCCATTGTGTGAATATATCATAATTTCTCAATCCGTTCTATAGTTACATTGGTGGAACTTCTAGTTGCTAATTTTTAATTCTTACTGCTGGACCAGTAGGCAAGATCATGACAGATGGAGAAAAAGATTGAACTATCAGCAACTTTATCTTACTTGGATCCACAATCAACATCCATGATACCAGCAATCAGTAAATCAGGAGATGTGTTGCCCTGGGAAAGTCTGCATTAAGGGATCTCTCCAAATTATTGAGGAGTAATGATGTTACTTTGCGGACTAAGATGTGTATGATGGTCTTTCCAATTACTTGCAATGTATGGACAATGAATAAAGATGGAAGAATAATTGATGTCTTTGAACTATAGTGTTGGAGAATAGTACTGAACATTCCATTGACTGCCAAAAGAACAAGAAAATATATCTTGGGAAAAGTGCAGCCAGAGTGCTCCGTAGAGGCAAAGATGACAAAGCTCCATCTCACATTCTTCAAGCATGTTGTTAGGAGAGGTTATTCCTTGGAGATGGACATGATGCTTGAAAATGGATAGGGTTGCTAAAGGAGAGAAAGACTCTCAACTAAGTAGACTGACAGTGAAAGCTGTAATGGGCTCTGATGTGTCAGGAAGTGTGAAGGTGACAGCAGATAGAACACGGTTCTTATATAATTACAGATGCTTGGTTTGATGTTAGAATTCTCACCTTCTATGATGTCAGAAGAAACCCTAAATAGTACACTGAAGCAATGAGAAAGCAAAGCAAAAGAAAGAAATCAATATATTAAGGAGTTGAAGAGAAGATTCCAGAGGGCAGCTCAGGAAGACAAAGTAAATAAAATGAAATGCGCAAGGAGCTGGAGTCAGAAAATCAAAAGGGCCACATTTGTTCAACGTGTCTTAAGCTGAAGGAGTTGAAAACCAAATTCAAACCTCCAGTTGCAATACTTAAGGATGCTTTGGGCAGAATATTAAATTATCCAGGATGTATTAATATATGATTTAAAGAGTATACAGAGTCATTGTAACAAAAGGAACCGTTAACACCGAAGAATTTCATGAAACAATCTGTGAGCAAGAGCCCGTGGTGATGAAAGAGTTGAAACTGCTCTGAAAGAACTAGCAAAAAACAAGGCCCCAGAAATTAATGGCATACCAATTGACATATTTCAATGAACAGATGTTGCCCTGGATGTGCTTACCAAGTTGTGCCAAGAAATCTGGAGGACAACCACTTGGCCTACTGACTGGAAGAAGTTTATACTTGTTCCCATTCCAAAGAAAGGTGATCTGGCAGAGTGTGGAAATTATTGAACAGTCTCATTGATATCACATGCAAGCAAGATTCCACTGAAGATTATCCAAAATACTGGAACAGGATATCAACAGAGAATAACCTGAAGTGCTGGCTAGATTTCGAAAAAACCATAGCACTAGGGATATTATAGCTAATGTCAGATTAATCTTGGCTGAAAGAGAGTAACAGAAGAATGTCTATCTATGTGTCATTGACTATGCAAAGGTATTTGACTGTGTGGATCAAAACAAACTGTGGCTGACTCTGAAAAGAATGGGAACCCCAGAACACTTGATTATACTTAGGCAAAACCTATACCTGGATGAAGAGGCAGTCATCAATCAGAATAGAGCAAGGAAACACTGCATGGCTCAAAATTGGGAAGGGAGTACGTCAGGGATGTGTCCCATCTCCATATCTTTTCAGTATATATGCAGAACAGATTATCCGTGAAGCCGTACTCTATGAGGAGAAATGTGGCATTAAGATTGGAGGTAGACTTATCAACAATCTGCTTTACGTAGATGACACTTCCCTACTTGCTGAAACTGAGGAGGAACTGAAATGCTTGCTGCAGAAGATCAAGTTCTGCAGGCTTCAATATGGATTGAAGCTTAACATCAAGAAAACAAAGATATTCACCACTGGGCAGATTGTCAGCATTTGATGGATGATGAAGAGATTGAGATTGTTGACAGCTTCAGTTTGCTTGGCTCTGTAGTCATGACTCTTGATACCAGCAGCTACGACATTAAAAGACAAATTGCAATGGGAAAGTATGCTTTCTCCAAAGTACTGAAGAGCAACAATGTCAATCTGGAGACCAAGGTGCGCCTGATACAGGTAATGGTCTTTGCCATTACTTGCTTTGCATTAGATAGCTGGACAATGACTATGGATAATAGAAGGAGAGTTGATGCCTTTGAGCTTTGGTGCTGGAGAAGACTATTGAATATACCGTGGGCTGCTAGGAAAACAAATCAGTTTGTCCTAGAGGATGTGAAGCCAGGCTGGTCTTTAGAAGCAAGGACTCTGAAGCTCCGTCTGACATACTTTGAACATGTTGCAAGGCATGATCAGTACTTGGAGGGAGACAACATGCTGGGGATGGTGGAGAGACAGCACAGGAGAGGAATATTCTTGATGAGATGGATTGATTCAGTCACTGGGGTCCTGGGTATGGAAGTGTCAGAGACAGTAAGGTTGGCAAGGGATAGTTTAGGGCTGTTGTACCTAGGGTCACTATGAGTCGCAGGTAACTTGACAGCATATAGCAACAACAACAATAACAAAACACACATTCACACACCCCATATACACATACACAACATATATGCAAATGAATATGAGACTTACTTAATGCATTTGTATTCAACCATGTGCTTGTTTCCAGATAGAATTTCCCCAGTAATATGTCATGTAGAATCGTGACTAAGAATGAGAGAAGAAATTAATAAAGGTATTCTAACCTAAAATATCAAGATTAATTGAAATGATGTTAGTAAGCAACTTTCATCGTGATATGTAGCATAAATCTATTAAATAACTATATAAACCTTGAGTTGTACTTGGAAAAAATATATTATTAAAAAACAGAGAAAGAAATACTTCTTGATTCTCACATTTTTAAAGAGGAAAAAATTGATGTTGGTAATTAAAAAATAGTCTATTTCCTTTTGATGCCTACACAGATACTAGAAAACATCAAGAAACAATCAATTTACAATCATCTAGATGAGCACAGAGTACTGAGTACAAAAACGATGTGGCTTTGTAAAAAGTAAATCATGTCAGAACAGTTTTGTCTTTCTATGATTGAGTGACCAGCCACAGAGATAAGTGCAAAGCAATAGATGCAATCTACCTGGACTTTGGTCAGTTATTGGATTTTTTGTCACATATCATTCCCATCAATGCAAGAGGAATCCATCCTCAAGACCTTAGCATATGTATGCAAGGGCAAATCAGGCTAAAGTTCACTTTACAGTGTTATAATTAGAAAATTGGTAGTATTAGTTTTATTACCTGGTTAACAAATGTTTAAGGATATATTAACAGATGATATAACATGTTTGTTTTCTAATTTATTAACATTATCTCTATTAATAACACAGACTATTTTCCCAAAATGTTTTTCAATAGTAAGCAGGCTATCCAATGAACAATTAGTCTCTAACTTTCTTGAGTAACAGAAGAAGGAATGTTAGAAATAAAAAGAGATAGTAGAAAGTGTGCCTAATTGTCTCTGGCTTCTTTGCCATGGCTAGTTGGCTAATTGAAATAGTCTCCTCTGTCCTGAGACTAGCCTACCAATATTGAACATTTTGATCAAAGATTCTATAGAAGAATCCCTATCAAAAGAGATAGAAATAAAATTATATATTCTCCTCTGTCCTGAGACTAGCCTACCAATATTGAACATTTTGATCAAAGATTCTATAGAAGAATCCCTATCAAAAGAGATAGAAATAAAATTAT
>NW_006399757.1:6428186-6452582 GCF_000299155.1 Elephantulus edwardii | reverse complement strand
AAAATCGTTATATGTGTAATAAAATATAAAATAGCAACTCAAAAGATTTTATATAAACTGTAGCCAACAGACAACAGTGATTGGCGTTAATAAAAGCAGAACAAAATCAGAAGAAGATGGTGTAGATTCTTGCCCATTTAAAAAATATATTATCAACACTTTGGTGTTCTGATTTTTTAAAAGGGCCTTTTTAGCTATTGTCTTAGACTCTTCTGGCAGCATAGACTGCAGCTTTCGCAACTGCAGACACATGGTTCACTATTGATTAGTATCTTCTATATCATCAACTGCTGTGGGGACTATGTAAGAGGAATAATTGGCCTGACTGGGAACAGACTGATGCAAAGCATAGCTGGATGGAGCCCTGGAAACAGAGACAGAATTAAAAGTTTTGCTTGTGGGATGATTGAAAGAAGAGCTGACCTATGACAGGAGATAAAGCTTGGTGGGTATTTGTGAAATGTCTTGCATCTGTGTTGCTGGACTAAACTTTCAATTGTTGACAGAGAAGCTGTCTAAACCAACTGAAAAATTGAATCTTGTTGTTCAAGTGGTTTGGAGCAGGTGATTATAGAAACTTAGAATTTCACTTTTTGATATCCTTGTTTCCCCAGCTCCAAACATATTTCTCTAATAAAGCCTGTATCTGTGAATAAATCAAGTCTGTGATGAATACTGGACCTAGTATTTGTAGAAGTAGGTGCAGCAGAGTGGGAAGCCATGTCTGATAGTGTAACTATTATTTTGGTACTATGGATGTTATTGATGTAGACAGTTCTCCTTCATGAAGCCAGTTGAGTCAGACTCAACCTCACCTATGCTGCCTTTTCTCCTATTACAAGGTCTGTTGAATTGTACATGTCAAAACTTGAATTAGATTATGTATTTTATGTTTACATTTTTTACAACAAATAAGAAACAGTTACATAAAACTATGTAATTCTTATTTAACTTTTGCAACTACTAAAATATATGGATATAATTCAACCTATTTAATAAAATATTTATTGGTGGACATGTGGAGTGGGTTTTTTTTCCCCTCTCATTTTTATTACTAATACAGTGCAATAAAAAAAGACATCCCATAATAGATTGCAAGTGAGAAAAGAGGGATAATGGTCTGTGATTGATAGTTGAAACAAACTGAAAACAATTGCTAAATCTTTTTTTTTATCTCCCAGACTCATGAATCTTAAAGAGTTGTTGCACGTAAGTTTTACTTGAGATGAGTGCAAGGGAATTGATGGTGATAGGTAAAAATGGATTTCAGTTAGAGAGGCAGAGGTCTTATACCTAAGTGACTTGTCATGACATATAAAAGATTGGTTCCAGAAACTACTGAACAGTGCTGAATGGAAGGATGATAGATTGAAGATAGTTCTATAAATGGATACAACTATCTAACTTGGATAAGGATAAAAGTACACGAGACAATCCATTACTTTGAGAATCAGTGGCTTTATCAGTTAAGACAGAACCACTACCAGAAATTTTAAATTAAAACTCTTTATCATAGATTATCCTTCAAGCTTTAATTTCATTTAGTACCAAAATCTCTACTGGGTTTATGAAACAGAAATATTTCTTGATCAAATCTCAATCTAACTGGTTCAAAATGTTTGAAATTGTGACCTTTTTAACAACAAATCCCGCTGAAGATTAATATTAAATCAGTGTTTAGGAGGAATGTAGTTAGTCTTCATTGAGGGAAACAAGTTTCCGAAAGTAAAGAGTTAAAAGCAGCAAAAACTATAAATACAGCAACACTTAGAAGAGTACTATTTTAGTTTGGGTGTTTTTGTTGTTGTTGTTTCTCTTTTTTGCATTGGGAAAATCTGGTGTTAAGATTAAAATAAATTATTTCTTGAAATGGTGATTTAAGTGAATGTCTAAGAAAGTTTTTCTTTGAATCATTAATACACATTTTGCTTTATCACATTGATTAAAATACACAATTTGATAGTCCTTTTCCAATCTCCTCTTTATTATAATCTATAATTTAAATTTCCACTAATCCTTCCAACCTAACTTCCTCTACATTCAGGACTTTCTCCTTGGAAAAATTCTACCTTGATGAGTAGTAACTGGAACAAAAAGAACTTGCTACTAGCCAACTATCATGCAACTATATAGGTTTCTACCTGTCCAGGATGAAGAAGAAGGAAGACAAGACATATTGAAGTAATTAGTCCAAAGAATGAATGAGCCACATAGATTTCAACTTATATGACCTTAAGACCAGAATAAAGATGAGATGATTCCCAGCTACCAGTGCTGACTACTCTTAAAGAAATCAAAATAGAAGATTAAGGATAGAATAGAGAAAAATGTCGGTAAAAAAATAAGCAACAAAAACCCCCCAAACCTTTCAAACATAAAAAGGTCAGGCTTGTTGGATTGGCTGGTGGAACCCTGAGACTATGGTCCTTAGCCAGCCTTCTTTGAACCTGAAACAAAACTCATCCAGTCTGAGGAAGACTCATCAACAATCTGTTATGATACAGCCTTGCTTGCTGGAAATGAGGAGGACTTGAAACTTGCTCCAGAAGGCCAAAGATTATTGTTGTATTGTTATGTACCATCGACTTGGAACTGACCCATAGCTGACCCTCCACTGGGTTTTCAGAAACAGTTAATCGTATGAGAGAAGATTGCCCATCCTTGTCCCATGGAGCAGCTAATGGATTCAAACCATGTGCCTTTGGGATTGCATTGGGAAAATCTGGTGTTAAGATTAAATTATTTATTCAAATGGTGATTAAGTGACTGTCTAGGAAACAGTTTTTCTTTGAATCCTTAATGCACATTTTGCTTTATCACAATATTGGTAGCTTCTTGCCACCAAAACTCCCTGATCAAACATTATGGCTTTGAATATGGCTTACATTTCAACATCAAGAAGACAAAAATCCTTACCATTGGGCCAATAGGAGATAAATGGAGAAAAGATTAATATATAGAGAAAAGATTAAAACTGTCAATGATTTCATCCTTCTTGGATCCACAATCAACATAATTGGTAACAATAGTCAAGATATCCAAAGGTGGAGAACGCTTTTGTCAGGTACCTATTCAAAGTGATGAAGAACAAAAATATGAGTTTAAAGACAAAAGTGTACCTAATTCAAGCCGTGGTTTTCTGGTAACTTACTATGCATCTGAAAGTTGGGCATGAGAGAGGGAAGAAAGATCACAAATGGGTCTTTGTGTTGTAATGATGGAGAGGAGTACTTCATATTCCTTTTACTAACAAAAGGACATGTGACCAGGTTGCTTCTTGGAATCAAGCATGGCACAGCTTCATTTCACATATTTGGGGCAGTATGTCAGAAGAAAATAAGTCATTGGAGGAGCCTATCATATTTGGAAATGTGGAGAGCCAATGTAGGAGAGGAAGAGCTTCAACAGGATAAATTCACACGATGATTCTAATGGTAGGCTAAAAGTACTGGAGATGGTAAAGATGTCACAAGGTAAGATCTGTTCTGCACAAGGGTTGCTATGAGTTATAGTCAATTCAAGAACACAAAACGACAACATGAAGTGACCAATAGCAACAGAGGAGCATTCACTCCTTAAAACAAATAGCCATAGCAGTAACATTACTTTGAAAATCTGCCCACGCTACCTTCTTTTACTTGTCAATACTCTTGTGACAGAATTAAACCTGGTAGTTTTAATTACTGTTGAAACTTTCATAGTGTTGTTGTTGTTGTTATGTGTCGTTGAGTCCCTTGTGACTCACAGTGACCCTAGTGTGAAGGCCTGCTGAAAGTTGTGTCTTTTAAAATCTGCAGTGAAGGGTTGTGTCTGCTGGCTGGCCTGGCAGCTCTTGTACAGTGGCTCCACTCTAGAAGTTGGTCTGTTGTGTCTCGGTGGGGGTCATGTAAGGAAAGTTTTGGTTTGTGTTTGATGTGAGATTGTTTTTTCCCTTTTCACAAACAGGTGTTAGCTGGACTTTCACCCCTTTTTGCCAACAAACCCCATACATTTATTAAAATTTTAATTAACATTCTTTAAGGGGTACAGCAGTCGAATGTCCATTTGTTATACTGAATAACTTTAAGTTGCTGTGATGCTGACCACTGCATTGGTCATGGCAAATACCATAATGGTTACCCATCATGGACAGTGTTTGGAGTAGTTTCCAGATTGATTCAGGTTTGGAAGCAGTAGTGTCATAGTGCCACCCACTTCCTAAACCAGTTGCCTCTGGAAATTTTATAAACTCTAGAAACATGCCGAAATTATGTTAATTATTAAACAGAGTTCAGGTATTTTGTTCATAGGGTCACTGCGAGTCGTATTTGACCTGACGACAGTTTTCCACTGCTACATGAGACTAGTTTTGTTATATTTGGAGGAATATTCTTCTGTTTTATACATTACTCTTTTCCAATTTGTTGTACTGAGGTAACCTGGGTTTGCTGTGATGCGGAACCTTGTGCCATTGGGGTATCTAATACCTTAATGGTTTCCCAATGTGGACAGTGTTTGGTAGAGCTACCAGTTGTAAAACAGGTTTGGAAGCAGAAGTGGCATTGACTTCCTAAACCACATGCCTATGGAAACTTTATAAACTTGGAGAAATGACTATAGCTATGGAAAGGCATTAGGTCTTTTGTTCCTAGAGTCACTATGAGTTGTACTGGACTTGAGGGCAATAAAAAGCAACAATAACAACATGTGAATCTAAACCTAGATGAAGAACCTGTTGTCCAAATGGAGCAAAGGAACATTGTATACTTTAAAAAAACAAAGATGTATGTCAAGGATGTATCTTTTCTCCATATCTATTCAATAGATATGCTGAGCAAATGACTCATGAAGCTGGACTCTATGAAGAGGAATGTGGCATCAGAATCAGGATCAGAGGAAGATTCACCAACAACCTGTGTTATGAAGATGGCACAACCTTGCCTGCTGAAAGTGAGGAGTACTTGAATGCTTGCTACAGCAGATCAAGGACTATAGATTTTGGTCCATATGGATTACATCTTGACATCAAGAAAACAATGGACTACTGCATAACACCATGATATATGGAAGAAGGATTGAAGTTCTAAATACTTTATCTTGTTTGGATCCACAATTAACAGCCTTGGTTCTGGTGCTATTTTATACTGTCAAGTGGGAACTGACCCTTAGCTGATCCTCCAGCAGGTTTTTAGAACTAGCTTAATCACATGGGAGGAGATTGTTCATCTCTTTCCTGTGGAGCATCTGGTAGGTTTGAATTGTGTGCCTTGAAGATTGTAGCTTAGCTCATAACTAGAAGGTCAAATAAGGAGATGTATTCCACTGGACAGGTCTGCTGTCAAGAACCTCTCTAAAATACTGAAAAGCAATGATGCCTGATTCAGGGCATGGTCTTTTCAATCATTTGTAATACATATAAGAGCTGGGCAATGATTATCGATGACAAAAGAAGAATTGATGCCTTTTAGTTGTGGTGTTGGAAGAGAGTACTAAGTATTTCATGGATTGCCAAAAGAAAAAAAGACATGTCTTGAAAAAAGATTTCTACCAACTCTTTCTATCAGAGATTGATTGAACATGTAATCAAGATGTATTTATAATAACGGGTGACTGGAATCCAAAAGGTGGGAACAAAGAAGACGAATAAGTAGTCAGAAAGCATGGATTTGATGACAGAAATAAGGCTGGAGATAGTACGATTGAATTTTGCACAATCAACAATTTATTAATTTAAAATATATGTTTTAAGAAATGTAAATGAAGGTTATAAACATGGATTTCACCTGATGGTATGCATAGGAATCAGACTGATTACGTCTGTGGAAAGAACCACTGGAAAAGCACAATATCAACTGTGAAAACTAGGCCAGCAGGTGATTGTGGAACAGACTACCAAATGCTCATATGCAAGTTCAAAATGAAGCTAAAAAAAATTAAATCAAATCCATGGGAACCAAATATGACCTAGTGTCCATCCTAGCTGAATTTCAAAGCCATGACAGGAACAGGTCTGAGGCCTTGAACATAAATGAGCAAAGACCAGAGGAGTTGTGGGAGGATATCGAGAATGTTATCCATGAAGAGAGCAAAAGGTCATTACAAAGACCGAGGAGGAAGAAAAGACAAAAATGGATGTCAGAAGAGTCTCTAAATATTGCACTAGAGTGCCAAGAAGTAAAAGTAGAGGAGAGAAATCAAGACATTAAGGAGCTGAAGAGAAGATTTTCAAAAGGCAGCGTAGGAAGACAAAGTAAAGTATTACGATGAAATGTGCTAAGTGCTGGAGTCAGAAAATAGAAAGGGCCAAACTCGCTTAGCATTCCTTAAGCTCAAGGAACTGAAGAACAAATTCAAACCTCGAGTTGCAATACTTAAGGATGCATTGGGCAGAATATTAAACAACCCAGTATGTATTAAAAAAAGATAAAGAGTATACAGAGTCATTGTACCAAAAGGAATTGGCAGACTCAGAAGAATTTTATGAAACGACATATGAGCAAGAGCCTATGGAATGAAGGAAGAAGTTTAAGACGCTTTGAAAGAATTGGCCAAAAAAAAATAAGGTCCCAGGAATTGATGGTATACCAATTGACATATTTCAATTAACAGATGTTGCCCTAAATGTGCCCACCAAGTTGTGCCAAGAAAACTGGAGGACAACCACTTGGCCAGCTGACTGGAAGAGATCTATATTTGTTTGCATTCCAAAGAAAGGTGATCCAACAAAGTGTGCAAATTATAAAACAATATCATTAATATCACATACAAGCAAGATTCTGCTGAAGATTATATAAAAACGACTGGAACATCAACAGAGAACTGCCAGAAGTGCAGGCTGGCTTTAGAAGGGATTGTGGTACTAGGGATATTGTAGCTAATGTTAGATGGATCTTGGCTGAAAGCAGGGAATACCAAAAATAAAAAATAAAAAAAAAAGATATTTGTGTTTCATTGGTCATGCAAAGCTGTTTGTGTGGATCAGAACAAACTGTGGCTAACTCTGGGAATCCTAAAACACTTGATCATGCTAATGCAAAACCTATAATTAGATCAGGAGACAGTCATCAGAACAGAGCAAGGAAACACTGAATGGTTCAAAATTGGGAAGGGTGTACACCAGGGATGTGTCCTATCTCCATATCTTTTCAATCTATATGCAGAATATATTTTATGGGAAGCTAGGCTATATGAGGAGAAATGTGGCATCAAGATTGGAGGAAGATTCGTTAAGAATATGTGTTATGCTGATGACACAGCCCTGCTTCCTGAAACTGAGGAGGACCTGAAGTGCTTGCTGCAGAGGGTCAAGGACTGCAGCCTTCAATATGGATTGAGGCTCAATATAAAAAAATCAAATATTCTCACCACTGACCTAATTGGCAAAATCACGATAAATGGAAAAGAGATCGAGATTGTTAACAGCTTTAGTTTGCTTGGCTCCAGAATCAACACTCTTGGCTCCAGCAGCCAGTAAATTACAAGATGTATTACACTTGGAAAGGCTGCTGTAAAAGAGCTCTCCAAAGTACTGAAGAGGAATGGTGTCATTTTAGAGACTAAGGTGCACCTATTACAGGCCATGGTCTTTTCAATCACTTGCTATGCATCTGAGAGCTGGACAATGACTAGGGATGATAGTAGGAGAATTGATGCCTTTGAGCTGGGGTGTTGTAGAAGAGTATTGAATATACCATGGACTACTAGGAGAATGAATAGTTTCATCCTGAAGATACCTCAAACAGGCTGCTCCTTAGAGGCAAGGATTCTGTAGCTTTGACAAACTTTGGCCAGTTGTAAGGAGGGACCATTCCTTGGAGAGGGATGTGGAGGGTGGAGCGACAGCGCAGGAAAGGAAGAACCTCTATGAGATGGATTGATACAGTGACTGGGGTCATGAAAGTAGGTATGTCAGAGACAGTGAGATTTGCACAGCGTGGAGCAGGGTTTAGGACTGTTGTACATGGGGTCGCTATGAGTCACAGGCGACTCAATGGCACATAACAACAACAATAACTTGCAAAAAGTGTAACCAGAGTGATCCTTTCAGGCAAAGATGGTGATGATTCATTTCTCATACTTTGGACAAGTCACTAGAGTAGGCTGTTATTTGGGAAGGGAAATCATGCTTGGAAAGGTGGAAGGTCAGTGAAAGAGAAGACAACCTTCAATGGGATGGATAAACACAATGTCTTCAGCAACGGGCTCAAATGTGTCAGAGATGATGAGGATGTAACAGAATAAGACAGGTTTCAGGTCTGTCATTCACAGTGCCACTATGAATCATACTCAACTTGATGGCACCTAAAAACAACAATAAGATTAATGGTTATGGTTATATATGAAAAAGTTGTGTTGGAAACATATGAAGATTAAAATTATATCTTCTCTGAAATGTTGTTTGGGATAGATTCTTTGCAGACAAAAAGAAACTTTTCTAGAAAATCTCTCCATCAGACTATATAGTTGCCTATAAAGACATCTGTTTACATACAAAGTGATTCTTCCTGTAGACTTCCTGGATCCCAGATGCTTCAGAAATTATATACAGAATTACAGGTGAAAGAACAGCTGCCACCAATGAGGGGGTGGATAAGCTTGTACATTTATAGAACTGAAGCTGACATGAACTTTTTTGAAGGTTTGAAAATATCCAGTAGTCTTTTTAATTAAAAAAAAATTGTGCTTGTCTTTGCACTTCTGTGTTCCAAAAGGAACTAATACAGTTAAGAAATAAAATAGTGTATACACTCTTGGCAAGATTTACAATCAGTTTTTAAGACCCTGGAGGCTAAAACATTTCAATCAAGTATGTACACGGAAACTTTGAAGATTAATCTCAGCTTTCAGATTCAGTTACTAATAAAAGGACATGTATGGCCTGTGTAATTATCACATATGGGTATCATTTATCTATTATAATTTAGATATAAGAAGGTATCAAAAAAAGAAAAGGGTAAATTTGAATCCAGATCAAACACAGATATCTATGCAATGCTTCTAAATGCTACAAGTCTTCTAATTCTAGAGCCATAGCCTTGCTGTGAAGTAGGACATTGACTGGAAATGAAGTTCTGGAATTATATAGAGAAATTCTCGTCTATGCAGATTGTGCGTAGGGTTGCTATGAGTTGTGGTCAACTTGGTAGCACATACCAACACCATAATGTGGGTGAGCCTTAAAAAATATCAAATTGAATTAAGTTGATTATAAAAGGACAAGTAAATAAAATAAAAAAGGACAGATAGAGAGCTCTGGTGGTCTAGTGGCAAGAAGTTTTGTTGTAATCCTAAAGGCACACTGTTCGAACGAACCAGCTGCTCAGTGGAAGAAGACTGGGCAATCTCTTCCTGTGCAATTTATTGCCTCTGCAAAACCACTGGAGGGTCAGCTATGACATAACAACAACAAGACGACAAATATTGTATGATCCCACTCAAGTGTGTTAGTGATTGCCAGGAGTGGGTAGAAGGGAAAGGAAGGAGTCTTCTTAGGAGCACAGACCTTCTTTTAGGGAATGGAAATAGATCATGATAATGGTTGCACAATGTTCTGAGCACAGTGACCAGCTGTGCCTGCGGGGAACGCTGACATGCCCGTATTTGGGTACACAGGACTCAGTCTTTCCCTCACTCATGCCATTGAGTCAGACGGGACTCATGGTGGACTTTCCTGCAGCTTTCTGAGGCTGTAAATTTCATGGCAGGAGACTGGCCATTTTCCGCCCAACTGCTGGTAGATTGAACCCACCAAGGGTGCAAATTTTAGTTAGACACGTATAACTGATATTTTGGGAGTCTGTTGGTAGTCTACTGGAGGTTGGGCTGCTAATCCAAAGATAGTCTCTCCCAGGTGGTTGGAATCCACCAGTGTCTCCTAGGGAGAAAGAGAAATCATTCCCTTCTATGCAATATCTACCCCCCCAAAACTTGCAGCACAGTATGAGTTATGGCATTGTATGAATGTGGACCGTGCCCTCTGCGTGCCCGTGAACTGACCCTTGAAATGTCCTCTTATCTCTTTCATATATTCACGATATAGTTCTAATTAATACAAAAAATCATATGTTCATAATATGCTCCTAATTTATTTAGATTTATATATGGATGAAACAGCAGCAATAACAACAAAAACAAGAAAGTTCTTTTTGATTGGGCCCAGACATGTGGATAACATGGAGGGTTCATTTTTGCCCTCACCTTTTCCCACTTTACCAATCACAGTCACCTCTCATACCAGGCACATGGTGCTCACCATAGGACTTTCCAAAATGAGTGAGACAGACTGTCTCTTCAAAATATTCAAAGTTTATGAATAGGTTGTAATTTATGAGATATAATTCGCAAATTTTAGTAAGACATGTGTAACTGATATTTTGGGAGTCTGTTGGTAGTCTGCTGGAGGTAGGGCTGCTAATCCTCCAAAGGTGGCATCTCCCAGGTGATTGGAATCCACCAGTGTCTCCTAGGGAGATAGAGAAATCATTCCCTCCTGTGCAATATCTACCCTCCCTAAAACTTGCTGGAGGGTATGAGTGGATGGCATTGTATGAATATGTGCCTGCCGCCATTTATAGGTTTCTTGCATTATCTAAACTGACCTGAGAGGTGAAACATCTTGAAATCCAAGTAACTTAGAAAATAATATTTCTTTTCTACTATAAGAAAGATTTTTTTAATTTTATTTTTTGTTATTTGCTAGAACATAGGTTCAACTTCATTTCACTTTATCTCCATACTACATTAACCAATAACCACACTGTCTTCTAAAGCAGGTATTGATACTTGTTTATTAAAGCAATCTGAAGTATAAATAATTCATACATGAATATATTATTTTTAAAGAGCTCAAATTATGTTTCTAGCAGAAATTATAGTCAGAACATTTACTCAGTTTTAATTAGCTCTAATTTCCTCAAAGAGATAAATTTGTGATGAATAAAAGAAATCAGTGTATGCAAACCAATAAAAAATTTAAAAAATAAAAATGCTTGATAAACCAGATAGTCTCTAAATAATTGATATTAAGCCGTCCCTTTCTCTTTGTGATGAGTCAGAATCAACTCAGAGCTGACCCACTAGTAGGTTTTTGAATGTTGTACACTACAGGGAGGAGATTTCCCATCTTTCTGGATCGATGTAGTTGGAGAATTTGAATTGCCTGCTATTGAGTGTGCTATGATAGTGTAACTCGATATCCACTATGCCACTATGTTCCTGTATACTATTGTGACATGTTTTATATCAATTACCTCACTGACAATGTAATTCTAATTCTAAAAGTCTATATGAAGACAGAAGAGAAAAGTTGACATCCTAGTGACACAAATCTTTCACTTCCTCTTAGAGAGAGACCAGAAAAGCTGAATGAAAAAAAAAACAAAAACAAAAACACCCAGATAATAATCATGGGGTTCTGAACAAAAGGAGGAAATGTTGTTGTTGTTGTTGTTGTTGTTGTTGTTGTTGTTGTTATGATGTGCCATCAAGTAACCTGGGACTCATGGCGACCCTATGTACAACAGCCCTAAGCCCTGCTCTACCCTGTGCCAATCTATCCCCATTATCCCAGTCACTGAATCAATCCATTCCATTGAGGGTCTTCCTCTCCTGCATTGTCTCTCCACCTGCCCAAGCATGATGTCCCTCTCCCAGGACTGGTCCCTCCTTGCAACTTGTCCAAAGTATGTCAGACAAAGTTTCAGAATCCTTTCCTCCAAGGAGCATACTGGTTTACCCTCTCCAGGATGAACCTGTTCATTCTCTTAGCTGTCCATTGCATATTCAATACTCTTCTCAAACATCACAGCTAATTCTCTATCATCCCTCCTCATTGTCCAGCTCTCTGATGGATAGTAAGTATTTGCAAAGACCATGGCATGTATCAGGCACACCTTGGTCTCCTGACTGACATCATTGCTCTTCAGTACTTTGGAGAGGTCTCTGACAGCAGACTTTCCCAGTGCAATTTGTCTTTTAATTTCCTAGCTACTGGTACTAAATGTGTTGATTGTGAAGCCAAACAAACTACAGCTGTGTTACAGTCCCAATCTCTTCACCGTCCATCATGATGCTGCCAATTGGCCAATGGTGAGAATATTTGTTTTCTTGATATTGAGCTTTAATCCATATTGAAGGCTGCTGTCCTGAAGTAAACACAAGCACAGTAACAATGATGGATAAAAAGAGAGAGATTGGGGCATCCCAGCATTTTGAGACACACAAAAAGATAACTTCATAGAATTGCCATAGAGACAGGTATAATTTAAACATATCAGAAGTAAAACTACCTGACCCAAATATAAACTAGGATACATAAATACAGTGAAGTGGATGAGATGTCTGGAAGTTTCAGAATACCAAAATTAACTTGGAAATCTTTTGTATTCAATATACTTAAAAAAAGAAAGCATATTTTCAGTCTTTTAGTCTGCTCATATAATAATTGGAGGAGAGAGGTGACTTTTTAATTAAAAACTAAATTATATTTCTATGGTAAATGAAGAAAGCTTGATTCTCTCTGTCTCTTACATTAAATTCAGCTATATACTTTGGAGACAATTCACAGAGTGCATATGTGACAAGTTGTTACTGGTAGCAGGTGAGTTTGGAAAGAGCCACTAAACTACGTTTATACTTATTTCTTCCCCATATTATCTAGAGCGAATTAAAGATAAAAATCTAGAAATATGAATGAGATGTGAACTTTCATTGTATTTATTAAACGGATGAACAGGGATCAACTTTTGTTGTTATTGCTGGTGTTGTCGTTAATATATTGTGTTTTGGAGTTAGAACTAAGCCATAGTTGATGGTCCAGCATGTTTTCAGGAACAGAATTTAACATGAGAGCAGATTGTCCATTCCTGCGTGAAGCATCTGGGGAATTCAAATTGAGTGACTTTGGGATTGCAGCCTCGCTTCTTGCCACTAGGCCACCAACAAAATCCTGCCCAATGGGCTATTCTTCCAGTTTCTGCTATACTTAAACTCATTGTTGCTGCCACCATGTCAATACAGCTGAGTGAGAAACTTCTGATGTTTTTCACTGACCCTATCCATTACCAAGAAATCTTTTTTCAGAAACTCTCCTTTCATGATAAAATATCTAATACATGTGAAATGAAATTTCACCATTCTAAGCAGCATTTCTGTCTGTGCTTTGCAGGTTAAACATAAGCACAATTCTCAAGATCTTCTATAATTTATTATAATTCACACAATTGAATGGCCTGGCATAGTAATTAAAGCACAAGTAAATATCTTTCTAGTATTCTCTGATTTCAGGCAAAATCCATATTATATTATCAATTATAGTTCCTTTTTCCATGTTTTTTTTTCCTGAATCCAGCTTGAATTTTTGGCTTTTCAGTACTGACATATTGCTACATCTCTGAAAAAATCTTTAGCAAGATTTTACCTAAGTATTACATTAATGGGAATTTTATTTTCTGGTATCTTTTTTAAAAATAAAATTTTATTTTATATTTATAAGAAATTTTATATTTTACTTTATTACTTACAAAGTTAGTATACATTTTTTTACACCAGATCTTTGCCATTTCCTTCACTCTCCCCTCCCTCCTCCCACGAATGATTTTCTTTTGATTTTATTATTTCAGGTCATTACACAACTGGTTGTAATATTTGATTTGTCTTCTCAAGCTGCTCTTCAAAATTGGTCCAAGTTCTTCTTCTTCATAATGTTTGTTTTTGTTTTATCTTCTCTATTTTCAAGAGCAAAATTCAATGTACCTTCTGACATTCAGTTTGGTCTTTCTTTCTTGCCTTTTTAATGACCTTTTCCCTTTGTTTATATATACCATAGACCACATCACACAACTTGTCTGAACTAAGATCATTAGTGTCCAATGTATCAAATTCATCCTTGAAGTAGTCTCTAAAATCAGGTAGGGGACAGTCAAGGCCAACTCTCAGTCATAAATAGTCGAAAATTTTTCCTTTGACTTCAACTGGCATATTGAATGAGTTCTGGACTAATGATATTGAGATTCTCTTTTGTCTTTTTTTCCAGTGGTTTATTTGATTTGACAGTGTGCATTTAATCTGGTGAAGTCCACATAAAGATACTATTTAAGGATTTTTTTTAAAAAGTTATTTGAAATTAATACATTGCAACTGCCATTTCTGACCTCATTTCTGTCATCAAGGCCATATTTTACAACTACCAATCCTTTTTCATTTTTAACTGTAACTACTAATCTTTCTTCATTTTAAACTATGTACTCCAATAACTATTATTATTAAAGTATCTTGATTTCACACTCAATCCATTTCAGATTGTAGAAGTTAATTGTTGGTGTTGTTATTATGTGCTGTCGAGTTGCCTGCGACTGACACAACCCTTTATCCTATATCAGTAACCCTATATCCTGCTCTATCCTGTGCCATTCTTATTGTCTTTGACATGCCTATCCCATTACCCCAGCCACTGAATCAATCCATCTCATGGAGGGTTTTCCTCTCTTGTGCTGTCCCTTCTCCCCCGAAGCATGACGTCCCTCTCCAAAGACTGGTCCTGCCTTGCAGCATGTCCAAAGCATGTCAGACAAAGCTTCAGAATCCTTGACTCCAAGGAGTAGCCTGGTCTCACCCTCTCTAGGATGAACCTGTTTGTTCTCCTAGCAGTCTATGGTATAGTCAATAAAGCTCCTCTACAGCACCACAGCTCAAAGACATCAATTCTCCTTCTATCATCCCTCATCATTGTCCAGATTTCTGATTCATATAGCAAGTAGTTTGGAAGACCATGGCCTGCATCAGGCGCACTTTAGTCTCCAGAATGACATCGTTTCTCTTCAGTACTTTGGAGGGGTCACTGACAGCAGACTTTCTGAATGCAATTTGTCTTCTAATTTCCTGGCTTCTGGTGTCAAGAGAGTTGATTGTGGAGCCAAGCTAACTGAAGCTTTTAATAATCTTAATCTCTTCACCATCTACCCTAAATGCCTATCTTTGGATTTAGTGGTTAATGTGTATATTGAAAAATAGTCTAATTAACAAACCATCCTTATATGTGTATGAATATACTCCTTTCACTGACAGAGTCATACTTCAGTATAGATACTGGTTCTTTTATACTAAATGTTGTGTTCTTTCACTTTTGTTTGTCATTTCATGTATTGCAAATTATACTAGTATTTAATTCAAAAGTGTTTCATTTCAGTCCATTAATGTCTAAGATATTGATATTAGAAACTCCATGTTGTACAACTTTTTATTTTCCTAAAATCATTCTTTATACATTTCATTCAAATTTTTGATGGATGTTTGAAGCTCTTTCTCCTAATTTTAATACATACCAGTAAAGCAGGCTAAAAACTCTCCTCTATCCACATCATTAATGGATATAAAGTATTGATTAATCATTAAATAAGACTCTTGCTATTGTTTTTAGGTATTACCAAATCAGTCCCAACTCAGTTATTTTTTTGTACAACTGATCCTGTGCCGTCTTCATAATCTCTGTTGTGCTGAAGAGATGTATGCACTTATTCACAATGTTATTAAGCTATGATAATTATACCAATGAATACACATGTGAGAAGTAAAAGTATAATAAGAACGAGATAAAATACCAAATAAAAATGGTAGTGTAATGGTGGTGATTGTTGTTTTGTGCTGTTGAGTTGGAACTAACTAAGAACTGACCCTGCAGAGGATTTTCAGGGCTGCAAGTCACTTGGGAAGAGATTGCCTTTGTTGGGAGACAAAGATAACAAATTGTTTCTATATTTTTCTAGACTCTTCAACAACACGTTACCGCTTAGCATGTAAAGCCACATGCTTCTGTTTTTCTCTATGAGAAATGATGTATGCATAAACAATAGACGGTAACATCAACAAATATTATTCATTTAAGTAATGTGGTAAGCACATATTTTCTTTTAAAGTTAAAATTCTAAGATAATTTTATAGATTTGAAAATTTTCTTGAAAGCATTATTTGCCATTTAGAAAACCCCTGTGTTCAAATTGCTAATAAATTAGAATGCAGCTTCTTACCATATAATGTTTTGTAGGAAATGAAGGTAGAAACCAAAACCAAGAAAATAGTTGTAAAAAGTAATTCCCTTTAAAGTTGTCTTATAACATTATAGTTCTTTTCGAAGATTTAAAACTAATACCTACTGGAAAAGAGTCTTGGAATAAGTTGCTTACCTAAAGACTTTCTCTTAAAAACCTTTTCTGATTTTAACTTTAGACTGAGCCAACAATTCCGATCAGCTCCATTTAAAATGGGAGCTGTTTACACTTCCCTCTTTTAATCAGCCTTAGAGTAGAATTGGAATGGAATGTATAATCATCTGATGGTGCCAGTGTTTGCCAATCTGTCTCACCAGCTTGAGTTCATCTAAGAGATGATTTTGAATAAAAAGGTTACTCCATTTACTAAGCAAACAGAAGGAGGTAAGTAGTTGTTCCCTGAAATCTAGAAGAGCTTCCCTCACAAGAGTTCACATATTGGAAGGAATCACTAACTGAATTCTCCACAGCAATGTTCCAGGATTCATTTTTAATAAAGTTGTTTATTTCAGAGTATAAGCTCCACATTTGTGCAAAATGCAGAAACCAGCACAGGAGGTTAAAAAAGCTGTTCTGCTGTAATAGTGTAATTTGTTTCTTGGCCATTAAATGAGAATGCTGGGTTTTTAATTCCACTATTTGGTTTCCAGCATCTACTATAATTAATTTTCTCTTATTTTGTTGCTATAGAATCAAATGGAAACTAATGATGTGGAACCCAGCGTTGTCAAGGCAGTGATGAGCTTCATCTACGAGGTGGGGAAGCTCCTCCATCTGACAAAATGGCAGATGACTTGAATGGTTTCTAACAATGCTGGGGTCCTGTGCCTTGTGGCGATGTTCTGCTCGAATTAGACCTCCTAGGGCTTGCAGTTCCAAACCAAAGCTGTTTTAAATCTTTCACTTGCTTGCTTTTTTACTCCTTTGTCAGCTTCATAACATCTCAAGTGATTTCATATGGACTTAGAATTTTCAACTTTTTTACCAATCTAAAGTCTAAGACATCTTAATGCGATCATATTTATTTATAGTGAAATGCATTTGTCCAAATGTCATAAATAGATTATATATTGTATCATAACTGATTAAAGATTATTATAATCGATGAAAGATACCTTTTCCCCCATTATCTAAAATGTTCGACAATATATTATTCAATTTCTCTAAATGCTGAAATAGCAAAACACTATCTATTAACAGTTAACAAATAACTTAATTGGATAGGAAGGAGAGCAATTAAAATGTTGTTTTGTCATCTCAAACATTGCTCCAAGAAGCAGCCTGGTTTTGACCCTTTTCAGGATATACCTGTTTCTCTTGGCAGTCCTTGGTATATAGTCTAATTTAAGTGTGCTGTTTTACATAGGGCTTTCAAAAGCCTATTATTCGAGAAGTGGATGGCCAGTCCTTCTTTCTAGTCTGTCTTAATTTGGATGCTCCACTTTAGAACAATATCTAACACACTAACAGGCATGTTCAGGAGAGTGTGAGACCAAGTTACTGCTTGTAGGCAAGAATTTTGAAGCTCCATCTCATATAGTTTGGCCATATTGTCAGGAAAGTCCAGTCCTTGGAATAAGACATCATGCTTTGTAGCATGGAGGGACAGTGCAAGAAAGGAAGATCCTGGAAGAGATGGATTGACACTGAGATTGACAATGTAAGTGAAGTACTTGGGGAAGGCATGTCAGACAAAGTGAGTTTGGCTCAGGATAGGGTAGAGTTGTCGTACATGGGGTCATTATGACTCACAGTCAACTCAATGGCACATAACAACAAGTGTGTCATCTCAGAGTTTATAAAAATCACCAAAGAAAATTCTGGCATTTTTGAAAGCTAGTATACTTTTCTAAGCTACAGATATTAGATGTCATTGTTGTTATGTACTGTCTAATCAGAACTGACTTATAACTTATCTTCCAGTGGGTTTTTAGAGACTGTAAATCACACAGGAGATGACTGCCTATCTTCCTTCTGTAGAGTAGCTGTTGGGTTCAAACTGCTTGCCTTTGAGTTGACAGCACAACTTCTCACCACTAGGCCACCAATTCTCCCTAGATAGTCAAGTCAATATGCAACTCATTTAATTAGATGTTTATATAGGTATCCAGAGACAACAAGGACAACAGTGAAAATTTTTATCTTCTTGATGTTGAGATGCAAATTATATTGAAAGCTCTAGTCCTTGAACTTCTGCAGCAAATGCTTCAAGTCCTTCTAATTGTCAGCCAACAAGGTGGTGTAACCTGCATAATAAAGTTTGTTGATGAGTCTTTCTCCAACCCTGATCCCACATTCTTCTTCATAAAGCCAGTCTACTGAATGATTTGTTCAGCATATCCATTAAAAAGATATGGAGAAAGGATACTTCCCTGTATTTCTCTTGCTCTCTTCAAACTATAACTTCTTATCTAGGAATAGGCTTAACATGAGCACAAAATTTTCTGGGATTCCTGTTCTGCTCAGTATTAGCCGTATTTGGTGCTCTATAAAATCAAATGCCTTTGCTTAGTCAATAAACCACAAATAGACTTCTTTCTGGAACTCTCTTAGTTCGAACAGGATCCTTCTGACATCAAAAGTGATAGCCTCTTCTAAATCCAGCTTGTACTTCTGGCAGTTCGATGTTGATGGATGTATTTTCTATCCATTTTCGGATAGAAAATAATGATATTTTGCTCTTATGTGAAATTAATAATACTGTGCAGTAATTTTGGTATTCTACTGGATAACTTTTTATGAGAATGTTTTTAAAGAGAGCAATATTTAATCCATAATCCATGACATGGACCAATAGAGGAAATAGTTATTTTTAGATACTCTCTAGTCAAATACAGCTCATAGCAACCTATGAATATGAATAAGGAATTTTACTCTATCCTTTGCCATCTCATTGACTGTCACACTTGAGCCATTGTTACATTCACTGCATCAATCCATTTTGCTGAGGGTCTTCCTTTCTTTTTCACCACCCTACACTTTTCTAAGAATGAACTAACTACCTCCTAAAAATGAGCCCTTCTAACTGCATGACCAAAATATGTGAGACGAAGTTTTATCTCTCCTGCCTTTAAGGAACACCCTTTTTTCACTTTCCCCAAGATATACTTGTTTGTCTTTTTGGTAGTCCATGGTATTTCCAACAACTTAAAGACCATATTTTTTTTTTCTTCCTTAGTCATTGTCTAACTTTCACAAGTATAGCAAGTAATTGAAAAGACCATTGTTTGAATAGGGTGCACCCTAGTCTATAAAATGACATTATTGCTCCTTACCACTTTGGAGAAGTCCTTGACAGCAGACTTTTCAACATAATATGTCTTTTGAGGAACTCTGGTAGCACAGTGCCTAAGCACTCAAATGCTGCAAAAACAATTATTGTTGTTGGTATGTACTATCGAGTCAAAATCAATTACTCACTGACCCTCCATTAAGTTTTCAGAGGCAGCCTCAAATGAGAGGAGATTGTTCATCTATCTCCCATAGAGCAGCTGTGTGTCAAACTATGTGTCCATGATTGGATTGGCCTCAGACCTTAGTCACTAGGTCAACAGAACTCCCTGCCAAAAAGAAATTAGTCGTGTAAATGGACTAGACACTCCATGGAGAAAAATGGAGCAGTCGGCTTCCATAAATATTTACAACTTTGGAAACTATATTTGGGTCTAATTTGCTCTCTAGGGTTCCTATGTTAGCTATTTAGTGCTGCTATCACAAAGATACCACAAGGTGGTAGCTTTAACAAATAGAAATTTATTCTCTCACAATTAGAAAAACAGATGTTCAAATTCAAGACACTAGCTCTAGAGGGAGACTTTCCTAGAGAAGATTTTTTTCTCTCTTTGTATTTTCTTGTACCTGTAGTTTCCTAGTTCAGGAATTTCGGTCCACGGATTGATTTTGTTCTTGGTTCTTTCTTCTTGATTGTTCTGAGCTCACTTCTTTGCTGCTTTCTCTTTCATCTCAGAGAATTTTTTTTCTTACTTCTACTCTGGATAATTACATTATTAAGAGTGCTCTTAATGCATCCAACACTCTTTGGAACTGATTGGCTAGTCACATCACATAACATCATATCACATCACATCACACAACATCATGGGAAATGTACACATAGTCACATAAATGTCTATAAACTTGCTCAATAATATCATAGAAGTTAGAGTGTATAACACAAAAGAATTACATAAAGCTGAGAATCATAATCTAATCAAATTGACACATATTGTGGGGATCACTATTCAATCCGTGAGTGTCTTTATATTTGGAATGTATTTGAAGACAATGGTTTTGGTTTGGGATAAGAGTACTAAGGAGGTCAAAAGAGCTATTATGAAGAAAAAGGTCTCTGGTTTTACATTATTGAGATTATAAATTAGAAAGATTTGAAAACAATTGTATAGTCAATAAAATATAGATGAGAAAAATTAGGAAAATGTCTGAAAGTTCAAAACACATACAAATGTCCCACAATATCCAGGTTCCTTCCAAAACTTCTTTAATATCAAAAGTCACAAATACTCAAGTCCTTTATAAACAAGGATTTAATACCTTCAAATAACCTATTGACGTCCTTTAAATCACCTCTAGTTTACTTAGTGCCTATGGTTGTTGCTATATACCATCAAGTGGGAACCACCTCACAGTTGAGTATCCAGCAGGTTTTCAGAGGCAGTTAATTGTAAGAGAAGTGCTTGTCCATCTTTCTTCAGTAGACCCACTAGTGCATTCAAATCATGTGAGGTGGCAGTGGAACTCCTTACCACTAAGCCACTAAGCCACAAGAGGTCCCTAGTAGTGCATTGTAAATGGATTGCCCTTGAAGCTTTCCACGTTCCCCTGGCAGAGTCTCTTTACATTCCTTAGCCTATGTGAAAACCTCTTGATCACTTAATGACCTCCCTCTTTCAGAATTTCTGACTTATTTTTGTTTGAAATTGTGGATGTGGAGCCCACAGACTATGCAAGGCCAGCTGATAAGTAAAATTCAGGAAGCAAATCACAACAACAAGCCCTAAACACTTTTCTATATGCAATTACAACTTGATCTTCCTTTTGAAACCTTCCAAATTCCCCTGGTAGAGGTATTCATTCCTTCCTCTACATACTTTCATATTTCACATTTTTTAAAATTCAGTTTTCAACTTGCATTGTATTTCCTCTTGATGTGTTCTGTGAGATTTCAGCCAAGAATGAAGAAACTCTGCCCTATACTTTTTAATTGTTTGTTGTTATTAATGTTTGTGTGCAGTCCAGTCAGAACTGTCCTATAGTTGTCCCTACCACAGATTTTCAAAGGCAGTAAGTCACACTCAGAGAGATTGTTCATCCTTCTCCCTCTTAGCAGTTTGTGAATTCGAACCTCATACATTTGGACTTGCAAGCAGCTTCTTACTTTTGTTTCTACTGTGTACCTTTGAGTTTAAACTGACCCATGGCTGACTCTCTGGTGATATTTCAGAAACAGTAAGCTGCTGGGGAGGAGATTGCCCATCTTTCTCCTGTGAAGCAGCTGGTAGATTTGAGCTGGGTGCCTTCAGGACTGCAGCACAGCTTTTCATCACCAAGGCACCAGAGCTCCAGTCAAACCATTGTTATTGTGTGCCATCCAGTCAGTACCAATGAATAGTTGATTCTCAAGCAGGTTTTCAGAAGCAATAATCATACAGAAGAGGATTTTTCCACCCTTCTCCTACACGATTAATAAACAGCCTTATTAATATATGACAAATAAATTAAACAGCATAAAAGACTTTTAAACCAAGACATTTGGGATATACAAACAAAAATAGCTAAAGGACAATATGGGTGAAGAATAGTGTGAAACACCATATATACATATGTGAACTGTGTGAGCAAACCAATATAAAAGAAAATAACCTAGAGAAAAGCATAATAGTATTTTTTAAAAAGTAGATAAAGGAAAGATCTAGTCTGTTATTCAGAGCTGATGGTATAATGGTAGCAGATAACAGAAAGTAGAATTACTTGACTCTTTACCTCTGTCAAGGGGAATGAGGATCAGTTTGAAACCATAGAGCTAACATTCAAGAGAGGGAATTGAAGACTGCGAAAAGCTAAAAGATAATAAAGAAAACAGGTAACCACCTAAATGAGTTTGTTTATGGTTCTAAATGAGTCCTTTTCCAAGGTACTGAAAAAACTCGAGTATTGACCTGTTCTTTGTGATATTTGAAGAATTATAAAGAATAGAAGAGTTACTAGAACTACATTTTGAAAACTATCTTGAGATTAAGTATATATATATATATATATGTATATATATATATATATACACACACGCATATATATACATATATATATACACATATATATAATCTAAATATATATATTTAGATTAGAGAAAGTATATATTTTCATAATAAATACCATTTCAGTGAAGATTAGTAGTTAGAGCATTAAAACATGATCATGTATAGGAAAATAAGAAAAGAAGCCAAAGAAACCATTATAAAGTACTAAAACAGCATAGTAAATTCTGTTAAAAAAAATCTTGTGAGTCCTGTTTTGAATTACTATACTGTGTTGTTGTTGTTTACCTTTGAGTCAGAACTGACCCTTAGGCTGACCCTCCAGTAGGTTTTCAAAGGCATTTAATTGCATGGGAGGAGATATATTTATTCCCTGATTTATGGGTTTTTTTCATGAATTTTACTAAGCAGTTTAAGTACACACCTTATCCAAGTACTGAGAAAATATTATAATAGAATTTGTTTACATTATAATACACTGTTGTTGTTAAGTGCCATCGAGTCATAGATGACTCATAGCGACTCTATGAATGAAAGACTGAACACTTGTATATCTTTCATCATTTCTCTAAGTTCATAGAGTTTCCGGAGGCAAGCTATTTTGAAAGTAGATTCCACTCCTGCGTCCAACCTTGTTTCAATCTGGGAGCTCCTCCAAACATTGTCTACCATGGGTAACCATTATCGCATTTGAAACATTAGTGTCACAGTGTTTAGCATCACAGCAACCACAAGTTACCTCTGTACAGCAAATTGACAGATCAGTGCTATACCACTTAGAAAAATGACCAAAAACAATTAAAATCAGGCCTTAGGGCCACAGATTAAAACCACCCACCTTTGGCTTGGTAGCATCACTTTCTATCCACTAGGCCAACAGAGCTCTATGACTCACACTAATATAATTTATAACACAAATATAGTTTATAACTTATAATACACATTATACAATTACATATAGTGGAGCTCACTTTCTAAACTATATGCCTCTGGAAACTTTGAACTTTGAGAAACGAAGATATTTATAGAAAGGCTTCAGGTCTTTTGTTCATAGGTTCGCTATGAGTCATGCTCTACTCGATGGCAATTAACGACAACAACAATACACACTAGCACAGGAAGATATGGTGGCATTGTTTGCAGAGCATTGTGCTGTAAACCCAAAAGGGACACTTCTCTTAAAGTTGTACCCTTCCCAGTGGCTCAGGAGGAGAAAGGCAATTTCCTCCTTTTCAGAATACACTGAAGGGTCACCTATGGGTCAGATTCAGTCTCAAAGGTGAAGAACTTGAGTTTCTTTCTTGTATTAGCACATGCCCTGACATTTTTGTAGTAAGCTTTCAGGCAGTAAGTAGACATATGCTGGGAATGATGGCCTGATAAGTAATATTATTGATGGGCGTGCTAATGTAGTAGAACATGAAGTGAATCAACTGTAGCCAAGCTTGTGAGAAATGAACCCTGACTCTGCCACCTCCTCAGCATATGATTTCACTCTAAGTACTCCATATTAGTGTGCCTCAGTTTACTCATTTATAAAGAGAAATTTTAAAAATAGTGGCCAGAATGATTGTGAATATTTGCAATTTTTTCAAAACATGACAGTATTTTGCAGAGAATAGTATCAAGAGATGATACTTTTCCTGATTTTTATGTACAGTTGTCAGTCTTAAGAGAACACGCTTCTGTTACATTCATCAAGGTAGAACATGCTCCTAGTATATTATTTTTAATCATTGATTTAACTAGGATAGTAAAGACTAGATTATTAAATTGAGAAATTGCACATAAATATGAGATATGTTTTAAGAAGAAAATTATCCCTCAAAAGGCATAAAATATATCTGCATATAGGACAAAGACTTTAGATTTAATGGAATAGCCTGAATTAGTGTAATTAATGAGTTGCTATATTTCTTTAGTCACTTAAATAAAAATTAGCTAATTAATATAAAACACAAAAGAGTGTTTCTCCATGGCTCACTTAAATTCAGTTTCCACATGATTCCTTTACATAGTTAATGTATGATATCCAATATCCACTTGAAATTAATGGCTATATGCATATATATATATCTATATGGTTAGATATAGATATAGAT
>NW_006399757.1:6414295-6422245 GCF_000299155.1 Elephantulus edwardii | reverse complement strand
GTTTTCTCCTTTCAAATGGGTCTCTTAGAAGCTCATCTAGTGGCTTCCGGTTTTTGCTGAGTCTGTGCGGCTTTGTTCCCAGTTCCAATACTAAAAGTTTTGACTGAAGTTATGATTCAATTCCTATTGTCCACGCCGCACCTCAGACCCTCCAGGTTTTAGTGGGCTCAAGAGAATTCAGCCGATTTCCCCACTAACCTTCTCCCTTTCAGGTGAGTCTCAATGCAGCTCAGCTCAGCTCGTGGCTTCCAGCTTTTGCTGGGTCCGAGGTGGAACCACTGAGGGACCGCTGCAGGGCAGGCAGGCAGGGCTCTGGTTTTTAAAGCTTCTAAAATAATGTATTAGCAAAAGTTCTGATTCAAAATCCTACTGTTCGCATCACGCTGTGATGGTCAGTCTCTGTGGAGCGTAAAGTACTCTCTGGTATCCTCTCTACACAGGCTGCTATCCCTCTGGCTCTTCACACTGTGCTCTCCACCTCCGCCATCTTCCTCCGATCTCGTACAAGAGTCTTAAACCCTGCTCTATCTTGTGCCAACCTCCTCCAAAACACCTACTCCCAATGACCCAAACATTGAATAGATCCGTCTCATTGAGGGTATTCCTCTCCTGTGCCATCCTTCCACTCTTCCAAACATGATGTCCCTCTCCAAGGACTTGTCCCTCCTTGCAACATGCCCCAAATATGTCAGACGAAGCTTCAGAATCCTTGCATCCATGGAGCAGCCTGGCTTCACCCTCTCCAGGAAAAGCCTGTTTGTTCTCCTAGCAGTCCATGATATATTCAACACTCTTCTCCAGCACCATAGCTCAAAGACATCAGTCTCTATCATCCCTAGTCACTATCCAGCTCTCTGATGCATTACACCCAATTGAGAAGACTATAACCCAGATCAGGCACACCTTGGTCTCCATCCTGACGTCGTTGCTCTTCAGTACTCTAGAGAGATCCCTGACAGCTGACTTTCCCAATGCAATTCATCTCTTTATTTATATAATATATACTCTTTTTTTATTTCCTTTTACTTGGGAATGACTCATAAATGGCCCTTCAGTGGATTTTCAGAGACTGTCTATTATAACCTATCTTTTGCAATCACCTGTTATGCATCAGAGAGTTGGACAATGACTAGGGAGGATAGAAGGAGAATTGACGCCTTTGAGCTGTGGTGCTGGAGAAGAGTATTGAATGTTCCAGGGACTGCCAAGAAAACAAACAGATCCATCCTAGAGAGGATTAAACCAGGCTACTCCTTGGAGGCAAGGATTCTGGGGCTGTGTCTGACATACTTTGGACGTGTTGTAAGGAGAGACAGGTCCTTGAAGAGGGACATCATGCTTGGTAGAGTAGAAGGACAGCACAGGAGGGGAAGACCCTCTATGAGGTGGATTGATTCAGTGACTGGGGTAATCGGGATGAGTGTGTCAGAGGCAATGCGATTGGCACAGGATAGAGCAGGATTTAGGGCTGTTGTACATAAGGTTGCTATGAGTTGCAAACGACTCGATGGCACATAACAACAACATCTTTTGTCAACAGGACAACTGGTGGATTCCAACAGCTTACACTTGGCTTTTCAGTACAACTCCTTCCCCACTCTAGGGCACTAGAGTTGTCTAATAAATGTTGTTGTTGTTGTTGTTAGGTTCTGTCAAATAGACTCATAGTGACCCTACAAACAATGAATCTGAACACTGCCCTATCCTGTGCCATCCAGGCCACCTCTGACATTCTTGAGCCTATCATTACAGTCTCTGTGTCAATTCATCTCATTGATGGCCTTCCCTTCCTTTACTGAGCCTCCACCTTTTTCTAAGCATGGTCTCTTCTTCCAAGGTCTGGCCTTCCTAACAACATGTCCAAAGTACATCAGACTAAGTTTTGCTATCCTCCAAGAAACAGCCTGATTAAAACATCTCCAGAATAGATCTGTTTATTCTTTTGGCAGTCCATGACATGGTTCATTACTATTCTCCAGCACCATAATTCAAAGGCTTCAATTTTTCTTGTATCTTCTTATTCATTGCTCAGCTCTGAGATACACAGCAAGCAATTGTGAAAACCATGGTCTGGATCAGGCACTCCGATTAACATTGTTGCTCTTTAGCACCTTTCCCAATACAACTTGTCTTTTGATTTCCTTACTACTGGTGCCAAGATTGTTGATTGTGAATCCAAGCAAGATGAAATCAGTAACAGCTTCAAACTTTTCTCTGTCTCATGATGTCATTGACCTGGTGGTGAGGATTATTGTTTTATTGATGTTGAAATGCAATTCATATTGAAAACTGCAGTTCTTGACTTTCTGCAGCAAACAAAATTCTCCTCAGTTTTAGTAAGCAAAATTAGATCATATGCATAATGCAGGTTGTTGAAGAATCTTTCCTCCAATCCTGAACCCACATGCTTCTGCTTAAGTCCAGCCTTGTGTATGATTTGTTCAGCATATAGATTGAAAAAGTATGGAGAGAGAATACATGCCTGATGCACTCTTTTATTGATTTTAAATCATGCAGCCTTCTCTTGTTTTTGGTAAACAGCTCTTGGTCCAGGTATAATTTTTGCATGCCTACAGTGAAGTGTTCTGGGATTCCCATTCTTCTCAATGTTATCCCCAATTTGACGTGATCCACATGGTCAAATTATTAACTTATATTTATGGTAAAACATAATAAAAAAAGAAGAAATAATCAAGACTAAATCCTTAACCCAACAACAATTAGAACAGAAAACATATTATAAAATACCTCAAAAAAAAAGAAATAATAAAAGTAGAATTATACAAGGGTGGAAATAAAGAAAATAGAAAACATAAAAACAATGCAAACTATCAAGAGCAAGAGTTCATTATTTAAAGTGATTAATAACAAACCACTAGCAAATCTACAAAGAATAACAGGATACTACCAAAATCTATGTTCCAATAAATTTGAAAAGGTAGACGAAATAGACAAATTAATTTTTTATTTATTTTAAGGGTATATTGTCTATCATTCATATACATTGTGTTTCATATATGTACATTGTTTTAGACATTTTCATTTACACTGTGCTTAATACATAAACATTGTGTTTATACATTCATTATATATTGCACTTTAAATTTTTTTGTTAATTTTAATGAAAGTTTACAGAAACTTTGGATTTGCATTAATTCATTGTTGCACTTTTCTCCCTGCCCAACCTCCTCCCCACCCCCTTTCGCTCTTCTCTTTGAAAAGTAAAAGAAAAAAATCTTTCATTGTTATACAATCCCTGCCGCCCAAGTCCACTCCACTATGCAGTCTTCCTTCTGTACTCCTGTCATGACAATAATACCTAATCCTATATCCCATTTAAACAGTTCTCTCCCTCATCTGTTTCAATACAGTATACATCATTTATCCCCTCTCTTTCAGTCTTCCCCCAACTCTAATGTCAGAGCCGTTTTATAACAGTGGCCCTATACAGTTTGTCCTATTAAATAATAATTTACTATTGAACTATGCTTATTATCACCCTGTCTTTTTGAGTCCCCATTGAATCTTTCCTATTCTTTCACACCCACTAGTTCTGCTATCCCAGTAATTTCTCTGCTTCCCCTTTTGCTCTTCTTTTCTCCCTTTTTCTCTCCCTTTATGAACGTTTATGCATGTTTTGCTCAGTTTTTCATCTATTTTTACCGTAACAGCATTATACAATATTTGCACTTATGCAATTGAATTCACTCAGTATAATGCTCTCTAGTCTCCCCCATGTTATATAGGATCTTACAAAATCATTATTTCTTAGTACTGTGTAGTATTAGATTGTGTAGCACAATTTCTCAATGCATTATTTTGTTGATATGCACTTGAGCTGTTTTCATTTTCTTACTATCGTGAATAACTCTCCTATGACCAGAGGTGTACCAATCTCCATTTGTGTCTCAGTTCTAATTTCCTTGGGTTATATTTCTAGTAGTACATATGTGGGGTTTCTATGTTCCACTTTTTAAATAAATGCCAAACTGCCTTCCAGAGTGGTTATACCATTTTACAATTCCACCAGCAGTGCATTAGAGTTCTAAACTCTTCTCCAACATGTATTGTGTGCTGTCTGTTAAACTTTGCTACTGCTACCGGAGTGAGATGATATCTCTTGGCTGTTTGATTTATATCTCCCTGAATTCCAGTTATATTGAACATTTCTCATGTTTCTGTTTCCCATCTGAATGTCTTTATGAAGAGTCATTTTATGTCTTTTACCAATTTTGTTACTGGGTTATCAGGCTTTTTTGTGGAGATCCTGGAGTAGTTTGTGAACTTTGGTTATGAGACCCTTCTCTTAAATGTCATTCCCAATTTCTTAGAAACTCGCACCCTACCTAAATTAACAGACAGAAATGAAACAGTTTAAGAGGCTCAATACAAATTGAACTGGTAAGTTCTTTAAGAAATAGATCCTCAAGTCACATTTTTTTCAAATAGCGTAAAATTGGACATACTCTCTGGGTCTCAGTTTTAACCTAGTTAAATGAAAGTTAAAACTAGATCTGAGCCAATCACTATAATATAGCTTCCATAAATACTTAATTTGTTATCACTCCCTATCACACCTTTCTGGCAAGGAGAATTTTTAGTAGAAATCAAAGTATCTCTATCCTGGCAATTTCAATATAATAAATTCTAGAATTTACAGTATATTTTTTCTCTTTTCTAGGAAGTTCTGATAATCTAGTCTGTAGGAATGTGTACTGCTAACTCAAAGTTTCAGTGTGATGGTGGCAGGAATCCACCAGCAGCTCCCTTGAAGAAAAATAGATAATCTAATTTCATCTGATTTATAGCTTCACAAATCAACTACAGGTCATTTATGCCTTAGATCTGGCTTGGCACTAATGATCTTGAACTAGAGCTTTCTATTTTCTTAAGGTGATTTTCGGGTTTTTGGCTTGTGATTTCAGTAAAAATTTACAGTGCATTTCTTTCAACATTTATATTCAGTTGTTTTTTTAATATTAATTATTATTCTCACATTAGGCCAGCAAGATTCCCACTTGTCTTTGTGATTCTCCTTTCCAGTAATATTTCTATCTTTTTGCTTCCTGAGCTTCATCTCTGCAAAAATACCACCTTCCTGAACTTGCATGATTGACTGTCTCCTTAGGTTACTTTCTTTGTGTTATTGATCACTTTATAGGTCTACCTATTGTTTGGTGAGTGATAAGAATAATTTCAGTTCCAGGCTAAAGGGTAACTAAAAATAATAAAGTGGGACATTTTACAAGTCTCTAACAGACCAGTAAAGTCAGTCTTTTAAAATTAAGCTTTATGTTTGTTCTGCATTTTTCTCATTATATCAGAGATCTTGAATTGTGATACCTTTAAGAGTAGTCATCAATGGTAGCCAGGGACCAGCTAACTCTTTTGGTCTCAGGTTATAGAGACTGACTTTCACATGATCCATTAGTCCTTTGGACTGATATTCTTTGATTTTTTTTTTCTTTTTGTTGTTGCTCTTAATGAGGAGAGAGCAATAGCTATAATCTTAATGGCTAATCTCAAGTTTTTAAGATTCCAGTCACTATGCACTAAACTATGATTTACAATATTGTCTTTGTAGGCTATGTTATATTAATGGCATTTGATGTCTGTTAATACTATGGTCCTGAGCTCAACAGATCCTGTGATTATATCTCTCCATGACTATACAATATTGACACATAATACTCCTTTGTAATTGTTAGAGCTATAATAGGTTCACAGAGATAGAGATTAGAGAAAACAGAGGGGGAAATGATATCAATTTATTGGCCATAACTAAACATCGTTAAAAATAAGTTATAGTATATTTTAAATATCCTTCTTTGATTTAGCATGTTACTATTAGTCAAGAAGAAAAATGGAAAAAAATAACTTTACACCAATAATTTGCTTCTGTGTTTGATGGATTGGTGTTTTAGAACAAGCAATGCTATTGTGGCTTAATATAGCAATAAATGCAGAGCTTTATAATAACAGTCACACTGTCATTTCTCTCTTGAGACTATTTCATAATCACATAAACCATAAAAAACAAACATTTCTAAAGAGTGAAATTACTTAGAAACATTAACATCTGAAGTGTGTTATTTAAGTTAAATAGAAATAAATTTAGGAATAAAGAATTTATTATCCTTAGTACTTATGCATATAACATTCTGAAAAGCTAATCATTTTGAAATTTTTACTGTCAACGAAGATTAATGGTATTACCTAATTATTTGACTCTGACAATACTGTTAAATTTATTATTCAATTTGAAGTTAAAAATTCAGAGCATTGTGAATACCTGTATTACAATAATAAGGAAAAACTGAAGTTGCAAACTTCTGTCTGGAGGTTTTATTTTTGGCTGCTGACTGAGTTCATTGACAAGTTTTGTAAATAGGTAATCAGTCTTCAAATAGAAACTCTATATGACATAGGCAACACTATTTTTCCCTCTCTTTTTGCCTTAAAGGTTTTCCTTTAACCTGAAGAGTTTTCCATTTCTTTATTTTGTATGTGTTTTGGCAGATCGCAATTCAAAGATTCTTTATGACTT
The DNA here is from genome assembly GCF_000299155.1 of Elephantulus edwardii. Taxonomy (NCBI): domain Eukaryota; kingdom Metazoa; phylum Chordata; class Mammalia; order Macroscelidea; family Macroscelididae; genus Elephantulus; species Elephantulus edwardii. The sequence goes on along the minus strand of NW_006399757.1, from coordinate 6,415,698 downwards.
CATCTTGAAGTTTTGCTATAAAGATATAGTGTATACAAGTAATCAAAACTGTTTGCATACTTTGGATATGAACTAATCAAAATACCCATTAAGCATGCTAACAAGCACACCTGTTATCATTAACAGTTATTCTCTAATTTTATGTGATTAGCACGATCAAATTAAAAGGTGAAAACATATGATGATGGCAAGCTCTTTATAAAGTGTAAGTAATTATTGGTGTAAATAGTATTAAAAATGGTTATAAGAATACTTCCAGAAGTTATGTCCTAATATAATAATAGTACCTTTATGCATAAACAGAAATTTTAAAAAAGAAAAAAACAACCATGGAGAGTAAGTACTGTAAGCAAATTCACATTTGAAAGTGGATATCAAAAATTGAGTATGTTGGGACAGTACTGCCTGCACTGCTCCCACAGTTATTTGGGAGGAAAAACTGCTATCTAGCTTGACCATGTGGGACCCCTTAATGCAGACAACAGGGGGGTGCTGGGCAGCTTGACAGAGGAGAGAAGCTACTTACAGAAAGAAATTACAGGCTTCCTCCTTGATCATTTAGGTACTTTTGGGGGAAAACTGCTGTCTGGCTTGACCACATGCAACCCCTTAAGTCAAGAAACAAGGAGGTCCTTGGCACCTTGAAGGAGGCAAGAAGTCACTTCCAGAAGAGAACAACAGGCTTCCCCCTTGGTCGTTAAGGTACTTTGGGGGAAAATATGCTGTAAGGCCTTGAACTTGCAGGCCACAGGACAAGAAGGGAGCAAAAATATATAGGTGCTTCATAAAACATTTCCGTACACTGGGTAATTTTATAGTTATAACTGCCTAATATCTCCAAGAAAAGACTCCCATAATGTCAAGAAAGCAGCAATCAACATCAGTAAAAAAAAAAAAACCAAAACAACAACAAAAAATAAAGTAACTCTTCTTCTAAAAAAGCAGACCCAATAAATAGAGAGAACTAAAAGAAATATGTTGATGTAGAGTTACTTGATCAGCCACAGAAAAAGATTCACATGTGGGAAGAAACAATGGAAGTCAATAAGAGAACAAATACTTCAGGGACAACAATCCAGAAGCAACATATAGATGAGGAGAAATTTTAACAGATATGGATGAAAATACAAAAGATGGAAGAAGAAATTGATAGAATAGACAAAGAGGTAGTTGTTGTTTTATTGCATCGAGTCGCTTGCGACTCAAGCGACCGTATGTACAAGAGCTCTAAATGTTGTTCTATCCTGTTGCAACCTAGCCACCTCAAACGCATTCATTCCCACCACTCTAGTCACAGAATCAATCCATCTCATCGAAGGCCTTCCTTTCCTTCACCACCCCTCTATACTGCCAAACATGATGAACCTCTCCAAGGATCAGTCCCTCCTTGCAACATGCCCAAA
>NW_006399757.1:6409282-6413125 GCF_000299155.1 Elephantulus edwardii | reverse complement strand
TCTGTTTGTTGAAGTAAATCAATTGGTGTGCTGTCAACTGCTGGAGCCTTGTTTTTGCCAATTCCTTCAGAGCAACTTGAACTTCCTCCTTTATCACCATAGGCTCTTGCTCATATGTTATTTCATAAAATTCCTCTGTGTCAGGCAATTCCTTCTGATACAGTGACCCTGTGTACTCCTTCCATTTTCTTTTGATACTTCCTGAATCATTTAACATTCTACCCAAAGTATCTTTGAGTATTGCCACACATGGCTTGAATTTCTTTTTCAGCTCCTTCAGCTTAAGAAACGCTGAGCGAGTGTGGCCCTTTTGATTTTCTGACTCCAGCTTTCTGCACATTTCATTATAGTATCTCACTTTGTTGTCCCAGGCTGCCTTTTGAAATTTTCTGTTCAGCTCTTTGATTTCTTGGTTTCTTCCTTTAGCTTTGGCTTCTCTGTGCTCTAATGCAATACTCAGAGTCTAATCTAACATCCATCTTGGTCTTTCCTTCTTTTTCAGCCTTTGTAATGATCTTTTGCATTCTTCTTAGATGATTTTCTTGATATCCCCCCTGAGCTCATTTGTTCTACACTCATTGGTGCTCAAGGCCTCAAATCTGTTCCTGAGTTGGTTTTGAAATTCAAGTGGGACAGACTTAAGATCTGATTTTAGTTAAATAAATAAAAAAAATCTTCACAAGACAGAGAGGGTACAGCCAATACAGTTCTGGAAACAACAGAAAAGCATGGAAATGCAACCAGAATATTAAGACTGGAATGACAGAAGTGTCCAACATGATGACAGGACAAAAAAAAAATAGAACTAAGATATGGAAATAGAGTCAGTGAGCTGGAAGATAAAAGCCTCACTAGAAATCTACTTAAAGAAAAAACAGAGATGAGACATAAAGAAAATATTAGAATTATGTGGGCTAACATCAAATGGAATAACATGTGTATGTCTGGAATTCCAGAACACAGGAAGAATGGTGAAATCACTGAAAAGATTGTGGAAGAAGTACTAGAAGAAAACTTCCCGGGTATTTTGAAGAATTGGGAAATCCATATTCAAGAAGCACAGAAAACACCAAATAGACTAGACCCCAAAAGAAAAACACCAAGACATATCATAATCAAATTCTCCAAATTAAAATAAAAGGATAAAATTCTAAAAGCAATATGAGAAAAACAAAGATTTACCTACAAAGGGGAAACAATTAAATTCTGACTTTTCAGCAGAAACCTTGTATGGTAGAAGGCAATGGGATGCCATACACAGAAAATTTAGAGATAACAATTGCCAGCCAAGGATCCTATATCCAGCAAAGCTCTCTATCAAATTTGAAGGAAAAATTAGATTCATTGCAGAAAAGAAGGGCCTTAAGGAATTTGTGAAAACAAAACCAAAACTATTAGAAATTTTTAAGTGAAGTCCTACACACAAAGATGCCAAAGGAAAGTGAAAGGACCATTGTAAGCAGAAACAACAGAAAGAGAAACACATCAAAATGGCAAAAGTAAAACTTGGCCTAACAATAATCACACTTAATGTGAATGGACTTAATGCACCAATTAAAAGAAAAAGAGCTGAAGAATGGATAAAAACCCCAAAGCCATCATTATGTTGCCTACAAGAGACAGACCTAAAAAAGGAAGAGAAAGACAGAGTCAAAATCAAAGGCTAGAAAAAAATATACAAAGCACATGGCAACCTCAAAAAAAGCAAGAGTGACAATACTCATCCCTGATAAAATAGATTTCAGAATGAAAGACACCATTGAAGATAAGGAAAGGCATTACATACTGATTAAAAGGCACAATCAATCAAGAATACATAACCTTAGTCAACATTTATGCACCAGATGAGAGACCTGAAAAATACATAAAATAACAGTTAACTCAATTTAAAAGATAAATAGACAGCATCACAATAGTGGTAGGAGAATTCAACACACCACTATCGCCAAAGGGTAGGTTAACTCAAAAGAAACTCAACAAAGATGCAGAAGATCTAAAGTATACAATCAGTCAACTTGAACTTGTAGATGTATTCAGAATACTGCACCCAACTAAAACTCAATTAACCTTCTTTTCAATTGTACATGATACATTCTCCAGAACTGACCATATACTAGGTCACAAAGCAAGCCTCATCAAATTCAAAGCATTGAAATAATACAGAATATTTTCACAGACCACAATGCCATAAAATTAGAAATTAATCACAGAAGAGTAAAGCTTACAAAACCACCCATGTGGAAATTAAATAACTCTCTGCTAGAACATGATTAGGTTATAAAAGAAATAATGAAATAAAAAATTTCCTTGAAACAAATGATAACAAAAATACAACTTACTAAAACCTCTGGGATATAGCTAAAGCGGTCCTCAGGAGGCAGTTCATAACAATAGGCACACACATAAAAAAAGGAAGAAAGAAGAAGAATCAATGATCTAACTCAATACCTTCAGTAAATAGGAAATAATCAACAATCTTATTATTGTACCGCCTCTACAAGAAAAGAGATTATAAGGACAAGAGCTAAAATCAATGAGTCATAAAACAGAAAAACAGTTGAAACCATCAATAAGACCAGGAGCTGGTTTTTCAAAAGGGTCAATAAAATTGACCAATATTGGCAAATTTAACAAAAGGGGGGAAGTAAAGATACAGAAAACTTGATTAAGAAATGATGGAGTTGACATCACAACAGAACCAGATGAAATTAAATCAATAATATCAGAATATTATGGATAGCTATACTTTGATAAATTTAAAAACCTAGAGGAAATAGACAAATTCCTTAAAATGCATTCCCTGCCCAAATTGACAAGGCCATATATGGAAGACTTGAACAGACCCATCATAAGAGAAGAAATTGAAAAGGTCATAAGAAGACTTCCCCATAAGAAATGTCTTGGACCAGATGGCTTCACAGCTGAATTCTACCAAACATTCAGAGAGAATATAGCATCCATTCTAATTAAATTATTTTAAAAAATTGAAAAACAAGGAACACTTTCAGAGTCATTCTATGAAAGAAGCATAAACCTAATACCAAAACCAGACAAAGATATTACCAAGAAAGAAAATTACAGACCAATATCTCTCATGAATACAGATGCAAAAATCCTTAACAAAATCCTAGTCAATAGAATCCAAAAGCACATCAAAAAATAATTCACCATGACCAAGTGGAACTCATAACAGGGATACAAGGATGGTTCAAAATAAGAAAAATAATCAATATAATTAACTATATTAACAAAGTAAATAACAAGAACAATATGATCTTAGCAATTGATGCAGAAAAGGCAAGTGACAAAATCAACATTTCCTGATAAAGACACTAAGCAAAATTAGAATAGAAGGAAATTTCTTCAACATACTGAAAAGTATATATGCAAAACCAAGAGCTAACATAATTCTCAATGGAGAAAGACTAAAAACATGTTTCTTGCAAACAGGGACCTGGCAAAGATGCCCACTGTTACCAATTCTTTTCAATATTGAATTAGAAGAGTGCTTGCTAGGGCATTATGAAAGGAGAAGGAAATAAAAGCTATTCATGTCAGCAAAGAAATGCTTAAATTGTCACTATATGCAGATGATATATTAGTGGCACACAGAAATCCCCCAAAACTAAAATAAATAAATAAATAAACAGATAGACGATAGATAGATAGATAAATAAATGTTGTTGTTGTTGTTGTTCTGTGCCGTCGAGTCGTTTGCGACTCAAAGCGACCCTATGCACAACAACCCTAAACCCGGCTCTATCCTGCGCCAACCGCACTGCCTCTGACACACCCATCCCGATTACCCCAGTCACCGAGTCAATCCATCTCATAGAGGGTCTT
>NW_006399757.1:6404719-6408284 GCF_000299155.1 Elephantulus edwardii | reverse complement strand
ACATACACAATCAAAAAAACTTGTTAATGTTGTTGTTGTTGTTATGTGCTGTCGAGTCACCTGCGGCTCATAGTGACCCTATGTACAACAGCCCTAAAACTTTTCCCTATCCAATCTCATCATCTCTGACACATTCACCCCACTAACCCAGTTACTGGCTCAATCCATCTCATTGAGGGTCTTCCTCTCCTGTGCTGTCCCTCCACCCTCCCAAGCATGACGTCGCTCTCCAAGGATGGATCTCTCCTTGCAACAAATCCAAAGTATGTCAGACGAACCTTCAGAATACTTGCCTCCAAGGAGTAGCCTGGCTTCTCTGTCTCCAGGACAAACTTGTTTGCTTTCCTAGCAATCCATGGTATATTCAATACTCTTCTCCAATACTACAGCTCAAAGGCATCAATTCTCCTTCTATCATCCCTGTAATTGTCCAGCTCTCTGATGCATAGGAAATTATTGCAAAGACCATGGCATGTATCAGGCACACCTTATTCTCCAGACTGACATCCTTGCACTTCAGGACTTTAGAGAGATCTCTAACCACAGACTTTCCCATCGCAATGCATCTTTTAATTTGCTGGCTGCTGGTGCCAAGAGTGTTGACTGTGGAGCCAAGCAAACAAAACTGTGAACAATCTCAATCTCTTCACCATCCATTATGATGCTGCCAATGGGCCCAGTGGTAAGAATCTTTATTTTATTTATATTGAGTCTCAATCCATATTGAAGACTGCAGTCTCTGACTTTCCACAGCAGGTGCTTCAGGTCCTCCTCAGTTTCAGCAAGCAGTGTTGTGTCATCTGAATAATGCAGATTGTTGATGATTCTTCCTCCAATCCTGATAGTGTGGCAGGATATAAGATCAATATCCAAAAATCCATAGGATTCCTCTATAGTAACAAAGAGAACTCAGAGAAGAAAATCAAGAAAGCAATATAATTTATAATAGACAAGCACAAATTGAGATACCTGGGAGTGAACCCAACTAGATATACAAAAGACCTATACAAAGAAAACTACAGAGTATTTCTGAAAGACACAATGAAAAACCTAAAGAAATGGAAAAATCTGCCCTGTTCATGGAAAGAAAGACTCAATATCATGCAAATGAAAATCCTACCAAAAGCAATCTACTTGTTCAATGCAATACCAACCCAGATACCAAATACAATTTTCAAGGAGATTTAAAGGGAAATTATCACATTTCTTTGGAGAGGGAAGAGACCCAAAATAAGCAAAACACATCTGAGAAACAAAATTAAGTTGGAGGCATAGCACTCCCTGACCTCAAAACCTACTAAACAGCAGTGTTAACCAAAACAGCATGGTACTAGTACAATGACAGGCACATAGACCAATGGAACAGAACTGAGAACACAGAAATAGACTCAACTATCTATAGTCAACTGATATTCAACAAGGAAATCAAAGCTATCAAATGGGGAAATGATAACCTCCTCAACAAATGGTGCTGGCAAAACTGGACTTCCACATGCAGAAAGCTTAAACAGGACCCACATCTCACACCATACACAAAAGCCAACTTAAAGTGAATCAGAGACCTAGGAGTAAAGGCCAAAATGGTAATGTTCATAAGAGACAAACTGGGATTAACCTTAGAATCTCTAGTCCAAGGTATAAAGAGACAGTCAAATACAACTAGAAATACACAATCTGAAGAGGATAAAATTGATATATGGGACCTTCTAAAGATTAAATCCCTGTGCACATCAAAAGCTTTTTCCAACAGGATGGAGGGGGAGGACCAAACCCACAGACTGGGAATAAACATTGGGTAATACCATCTCAGACAAGAGTCTTATAACAAAAGTTTACAGAATACTCCTGGGCCTCCACAAGGAAAAGACTGATAATCCAATTACAAAATGAGCAAAAGACATGGAAAGGATTTTCACAGAGGAAGATATTTGAATGTCAAACAGACACATGAAGAAATACTCCAAATCACTGGCAATGAGAGAAATACAAATCAAAACTACAGAGATACCATCTCATTCCCACAACAGTGGCAAAGTTTAACAGGGTATAAGCAATAAATGTTGGAGTGGATGTGGTGAGAAAGGAACTCTTATACATTACTGGTGAGATTGTAAAATGGTACAATCATTCTGGAAGACAGTTTGGTGCTTCCTAAAAAAACTGAACATAGTAATTCCATTTGACCCAGCTATTTCACTACTTGGAATATACTCTGAGATTATGAGAACTGAGGCACAAAATGAGATTTGTACACCAGTGTTCATGATAGCATTTTCCCCATTGCAAGAACACGGAAACAGCCCAGATGTCCAAGCACAAATGAATGAATTGAGAAATTATAGTACATTCACACAATGGAATACTATGCAGCATGCAGGAGCAATGATTTTGTAAATTATTATCTAACTTGGGAGAGACTGGAGAACTTAATGCTCAGTGAACTGACTCAATCCCACAACGATAGATATTTTCTAAAATTATTATTGTAGAATGAGTATAAGGATCCAAGAGGAGTGGGGGAATTTGGAAGCTGAGAGATGAGGATGTGCAGGGGGTTGTATAATTCGATGCGTGGGGGCATGAGGGAAATTGAAAAAAAAATTGTATTCAAATTTTGTAAATAAAGTAGTAGTAAAAAAATGAATATTAAAGGATTTTTAGGAGGAACCCTAGTGATCCAAGAATACAGAGCTCAGTTTCTAATTGGAAGATTAGAAGTTCAACCACAGCCAAAGCTCTGCAGGTAAAAAAAAATTTCAGTAATTTTGATAGAGTTAAATGTGGAACTGCCAACCTAAATTCATCAATTTTAGTTGACAGATATAGCTAAAAATTTGAATATGACTCACAGAGACCCTATAAACAACAGATATGAACCCATCCTATCCTGTGCCATCTTCACATGTCCTGACACACTAGAGCCCATTGAGGCAGTCACCTTGTCAATCCACCTGATCAAGAGTCTTCCTCTCCTTAACTGACCCTCCACCCTGTGGAACATTTGATGCCTTTCAGTTATGGTGCTGGAGAAGAGTAATAAATATCCCATGGACTGTCAAGAGAACAAACAAATATGTCTGAGAGGGCACAACCAAGATACTCCTTCGAAGGAAAGATGACGAAATTTTGTCTTACATACTTTGAGTATGTTGTTTGGAGGGGCAAATACTTGGGAAAGGGAGTAATATTCAGAAAAGTAGAAGATCATTGTAGGAAGGGCAGATCTTTAATGAGAAGGATTGACACAGTGAATGCAACAGTGGATTTGAGTGTGGCAGAAATGATGATGAAAATGGCACAGGTTAGGGCAGGGTTCAGATCAATAGTCCATTGCATTGTTATGAGTTATAGTTTATACAGTGACTCCTAATGACAACATGTTCCAAGTATCATTCTTTTCACTATGACTATAATGATAAAGAAAACACATGTGTCCTAACTTGATTATTATGCTTAAATTTTCACAACCCTTTTTATTTGTTTCATTGTAGTTAATGTTTTCAGTCAATTTTAACACTTTTTTTTTAAATTTTTATTTTATTTTATTATTTTTGTGTGCGTGTAC
>NW_006399757.1:6380735-6404619 GCF_000299155.1 Elephantulus edwardii | reverse complement strand
ATCAGATCTGACTGGTACAGGAGGAGATTGCCCCTCCTTACCCGGCAGAGCATCTGGTGGATTCGAACCATGAGCCTCTGGGATTGTAGTTGCAGCTTCTTGCCACTAGGCCACCAGAGCTCCCCTAATTTTAACACTTTGATTATAGTGATTTCCAATCCCCCAACCGTCCAACTATAAAACCCAAGACCCCATTCTCTTACATACATAAAACATAATCTCAAAGAGTCTCTACTTCACAGCCTCAGGAGTTTCCTCCATTCACTTAAGAAATATAAGGAGAGCAAAGACAAGGTATAGAAGGCCAAGTTCAAACACAATTAACTCCATAAAGGTGTACAGGTCCAGTCAGCAACATAAAACTTACAGCTGCAAGGAGAAACATGGTTCCTGCACTCTTGCACTCACTTTTGCCAGTTCCAACATCAGTCTTACTAATAACTACATCCAAAATGTATTGCATACCACAAAGACTTTGCAGAACCATACTCAGGATTGTGGGATTTGATTATGGGGTTTATTAGGAAAGTCAACAGGCTACAACTGAGGATAGCAAAAATTAACAGCATGTAATCAATAACCATAGAGTCTCTCAGTTCAGAAAGTCTTTACAGCCTATGCAGGTTGGCAGCAATATACAAGAACAATGCAATTCCTCAGTCTTTCAGCAAGCCTGTGGTGAAGTCCTCTGACTCTGATTCCAAAAACAGCAGTCTCAAGTCAGACACATTCAAATAAACTAGGAGCTGTCCCAAATCAGGCCAACATTTCTCCTCAGTCCAGGCAACTATTACTTATCCTCCAGCAAGCTTAGGCTTAAGTCTTTTGCACTGCTGGTCTACCTCTCTGCTGAGCTTGTATTGCTCTTACAGAGCTCTTGGTCTGGAGCTCAAAAAGCTGTTGATGATGGTGGCAGATCATATTAGACATAGTTAAGCAACTGAATTAGGTTAACGTGTTTGCAGGGTAAATATAGTTGAAGCATCTAGCTAAACAATGGTTTAGGAAAGCCATTTTAAGAAACAGAACATAATAAAATGATAGCAACAGACTCAGTAAGTAACAAGGGTCTACGTTATGATTAAACAGTGTCAATTACAATGGACATAAATTATGTTTTTCAAGTTTTGTAAACAGCAGACTTTATAGTTTATATTTTTTCATGTATACCCATAGGGGAAAATAACTTTGTCTTGTCAATTTGTAGCACCTACACACCAGTGCATTGCTTGGCATCCATCTATCTTTTTTTTTTCTCCCCTATAAGACATACTTAATCATGAAAGTAGTATTTACCAAATATTTGCATGGATATACACTCTAAATGATGTCATAGTTCAAAAGCATATGTCCTATTATAAAACTAATCAATAATCTATGCCTTTGCAAAAGCCCTTCAAGTATTTTCTCTTCTTATTTTATCATCTCTCAGATGTCTCTTGATTTATACAATTGTCATGTTATTAAACTATCTCTTGTACCTCAAAGAGTTTCATAAAGCAACAGACAATAATCTTTGACGAAGTTTTGAGTAACAATTAAGTATTACGGCAAAAGGTTTTGCATTTAGCTGTGTCCTTTTGGCAAATTGTGATATGACATCTATTTACATTTACTCGGCACAGCAGGATTTCATGAAAGGAACATTTGCCCTCAGAATAATTTAAAGCAAATGAAGAATGGACTTATTCCTTAAAGAAGAAAACTGTGATATCAAGCAGGTGGCTAACATCTTCTATACATATTAAGAAATCTTTTTCACCAGCAGTTTTCATTTATTTAGTTGAAAAAAAACATAATAAAAGATAACTATTATTTAAAATTCTACAATACTGTTATATTATTCTCTCTGATATAATTTATACAGTGCTTTAAAGTGATTCTGTAAACTTTATCAGCTAATTATTCTAATTATTAATCTGCTCTGCTGTAGAAGATATTTCTTATAGTAGTTGAGTGAATATGAGTCTTTGACTTTTAAATCTATTTTGAGTACACGCATGACACTTATAAATACTTAAAATCATAACTTTAAATATTTTAAATCAAATTATTTCTTCAAATATGCCTTTTATTGTGGCTTTATTTTCCTTAAAACATGAACCTGAGAATTTACCACCATAATTATATTGCACTATATAATTTAAAGGGGGACAAAATCAGTATAAGAAAATTGATGTGTAGGTTTGAAGATATATTTCTGAATAAAATGAACTAAAAATATCTTTGGGGATCTAGAATTCTCTAAAGACTTTGGATAGTAATCACAGAAGGATATGGCATTTCATTCTAATAATATATATTATCATCCTGTGGAAGTAGCTTTTTTCCCCACATATGTTTACAATTCTTATGCTTCAATGTAGTTAAATATATTTAATGTTTAGAATATTACTAATTAGGGTTTTTGTGGCATTAATTTTTTTGTGTTTTTGTTTTGTTTTGTTTTTTAAAGACTATTGAATGTTAGAGTAATTCTGGTAGCATAGTCCTTAGCAAGTTGTGCTGTTAATCCAAAGACCCTGTGCCTCTGGACCTTCAAATCTACCAGCAGTTCTTCAGAAGAAAGAAAGGTAATTTTTCCAATTATAGTTTATAGCCTCTGAAAACTAACGGAGGGTCTCCATGAATTGTATCCAACAGGATGGTAGTAAGATTTGTTGTATTTGTTTAGATTTTTCTTAATGCAGAAATGTAAAAAAAAAATCCTTTAATGTATTTATCTCTTTGATAACTTTTCATATTTTGACTGAAAATAAGTAAATGCACATACTGTAAAAGTAGAAAAGGCAGCACAAGGAAAAACAACTTTAACCAATATTAACTCTACAAAGGGAAACCGTCACCATTAAAAACATTCATATTAAAACTGATCCCTGTAAGTCCAGATATGGGCCCTATTCGGCTGCATTTAGTCCAATGTTTGTTTCTAATGACTCACAAACTTTACTCTTAGTTATGGAGTTTATTAAGGAAAATAAATTATGGGATGGAGGAAGCAAAGGATATCACACAGTGAGAGTCCACTTTTACTGAACAGCAGTCCCAAGCTAGGTTAACAATAAAACACAATTTCTCAGTTCAGACAGCTTCTCAGTCAACAAGTGAAAGTTTAGGTTCACTTCACCAACACAAATGCAAGAACCCTCTGGTTTCCTCAATCATCCAGCAAGTTTTGTCTCAAAGCAGTCACAAGTCAGGTTTTCTTTCAATCATTCAGCGAGCAAAACCTTTAACTCTGTCTCAATTTCTAGGTTTCTGTCAAGTCATATCTTGCAACAGTCTCTCTTTAGTGCAGCTAGCTCTTTCTATTATGTTGGCCTCACAGCTATTGGTGTTGAAGGTGCTGATCAATAATGAACTATGTTCTGTAAGGCAACTGGAAACCTTGTCTTCAGGGTGCTAAGAATGGTAGTGGAATCTCAAAGATGTGTTTATTGTTTTTTTTTTTTTTAACATACTTCCAACTGACCACATAGTCAAGTCTGAGGCAATACAGAAAAGTAAGAAATCCCAGGATCACAATTAAATGAATATTATACCGGATACAATTGAGCTAGACTTTGAACAAATGTTATTTACTATCCAGTCACCTGCAACTCATACTAACTCTGCATACAACAGCTCTGAAGCTTGTACTGTGCTGGGACAGTCTCACCAACTCCAACACACCTACCTCCATTACCCCAGTTACTTTATCAATCTGTCTCATCCAGGTTCTTCCTCTCCTGCATTGTCTCTCCACATTTCCAAGCATGATTTCCTTCTCCTAGGACATGTCTTTCCTTAGACAACATACCCAAAGCATGTGAGACGGACCTTCAAAATCTTAATCTCCAAGGAGAAACTTGGTTTCACCCTTTCCAAGACAGACCTGTTTGCTTTCTTGGTTGTCCATGGTATGTTCAGCATCACAACTCAAAGGCATTGATTCTTCTTCTGTAATCTTGAGTTATTCTCTAGCTGTCTGATGCACAGTAAGTAATTACAAAGACCATGATCTGTACCAGGTGCACCTTAGTCTCTAGACTGACATCATTACTTCTCAGCACTCTGAAGAGGTGCCTGACAGCAGATCTTCTCAGTGCAATTAGTCTTTTGATTTCCTGACTGCTGATGCTAAGAGTGTTGATTGTGGAGCCAAGCGAGCTGAAACTAATAACCTTAATCACTTCTCCATCTATCATGGAGCTGCCAACTGGCAATAGTTAGAACATATGAGTTGTTTGCTCTGGAGATGCTAAAACTTTCCAAGTTGAATAGAGGATCCTTCAGCAAAAGGGATGTACTTTTTTCTTCAGAGTATTGGTATGATGTTATTGGTATGTATCATCAAGTTGAAACTGACCTATAGTTGATCCTCCATAGGGTTTTCAGAGGCAGTTAATTGCATGATAGGAGATTTCCCATCCCTCTCCCATGGAGTAAGTAGCTGGTGGCCTTGAACTGTGTGTCTTTGGGACTGCAGCACAGCTTCCTGCAAGTAGGCCACCAGTGCTCCCTTTTTGGTGCTAGGGATGGGCAAATCAACAATTGGCTAACTAAAAGTGGTATATTAGGACATGAAGCATGAAGTAAATGGCTTACATGCTTTCACAAAATTAGCTGTTGGTGGAACGATTGTAAACGAGGGGAAAAACTGCACACAATATAAATGAACAAAATATACATGAAAGAGTGTATGAAACGCAGTGTACATGCATAAAACACAACACAGATGAATAACATTATTGTTGTTGTGTACGGTTGAGTTGGAACTGACCCATCGTTGACCCCTCGGTGGGTTTTCAGAGGCAATAATCTCAAGGAAGAGGATTATTCATCCTTCTTCTTAGAGCATCTAGCAGATTTGAACACTATGCCTTTGGGATTGCAGCTTAGCTTATTACCAGTAGGCCACCAGAACTCCCTAGATGAATGATAAAAATGTCAATAATAAAAAAATGTGGGAATTTTAAAGTGAACCAGTTTTTAACCTTGCATTAATTGTCTTTATAACAATATAAAAATATTTTGGCATATAGATTGATAGGATTTCCAACTAATGTTAAGGTATAGCCTATAGTTTCTGTCTTACTGTTCACTATAAATTAATAATTAAGCCCAATAAAAGCTCATGCTTGCCTTGTTTGTTAGGTTATCTGCACCTGATGGAGAATATTTTACTTGGAGTTCATCCACATTTATCTTACTTCCTTGATCCATTCTTTCCATTAATTAAATGTAAAAATTCTGCTTTATTTCTTTACAATCAGTAGAAAAACGCAAATCAAAACACTTACATATCTATATGTTGTTGCTGTTGCAAGTTTTAGCTGTCATCGAATTAGCTTCCTGAAGGATTTTGCCATTGAACCCACCAATGCTCTTATGACGCTAATAGGCGTATAGAAAGTCTTTATAACTCTTTCCTTTAATCAGAAGGACATATTTCCCTATTATCATAAAGAAGCAAAGCAACTTCTATATTTCTATCTAGAACAATATTTATTATTTTCCAGATCAAAGAAAAATCAGCTAATAGTAGGTAGCTAGTTCTTATAGTATAGTTGTAGGAATAGCTGAGATAATTTAAACTCTGGTCACAGAAGCTAAAGGAGAGTCTACCTATTTTTAATAGGAATTTTACTGTGGTTTCAGAAGACCTTGTAGACATCCATTTGAGCAGAAGGGCCCATACCTGTAAAAGTGGGTGTGGGGAAGTCTTTTTCTGAGAGGCAAAGTGGTTGTCCTAACTAAAGCCTTGTTTCTAGGCTAACTTGCATTGAACCAACTAACAAGCTGTGTTCTTTTGTAGCTTTGAATATCAGGCCTATTTGTAAATTAACAGCCTGCTTTGTTGTGAAAATATTTGTCTGACACAGTATTTAAAAATGTGTTTCCACAATATGGTTAAATTTTCTTTTACTCTGAAAAAGGTTTCCTGCTAAAAGAAATATTTTGGGTAGAAAGCACATTCAATCTGTTAAAAGATTACATATTTACACTTACTATGTAAATGTAAAATGGTGTGTGAAAACCAGGCATCATTCAGGGTGGACTTGGCTTTTAGACAGAATGAATAAGTCATGTTTTAAAATTATTCTCATTCTCCTCATTCAGTACTACCACTTCTGACTGCTCTCATCAGGAACAAAAAAGAGGATCTCAGGCAGAATGGAGAAAAAACAAAACAAAACAAAAAACTCCAAATAATCCTTTTTCAAGCCCTTGGGAAGGAACATCCACCAAAAATCTCATGTAGCTCTGTGTTTATCTTCATTAGTATACATCATTTGTTGTGCATTTGAAGTTAAGTAAATGAAGAAACAATAAAACACTAGAAATACTGAAGTCATAGGGACATTGTGGAGGGTAAGAGAAAGAGAGAAGACCTCTAACGAGACAGATTAAAAGTGACTGCAGCAATGGACTCAAATATCAGAGATGGTGAAGATGGTACAGGAATAGGACACAGTTCAGATCTGCTGTTCATAGGGTTACTATGATTATACTCAACTTGACAGCACCTAACAACAACAAATCATCCTTTTTTTTAATTCCCTGAAAAATAAAACTTCAACATATGTAATGCCAATAAAAATCTTATTAAACAAGCTTACTTAATTTTGAAATCACTAATTCCACTATTTTGTTTTTAATATAGCAGTTGTGTATATTTCATATATACAACAATGATTGTTCTATATACCCGGAGAATATTTGAATTCTTAAATCTTTTCAGAATTAAATGTAATGGAATTTAAATGTGTATTCATAAGGGGTGATGGATATTGAAGTGTATGTATTTTTTCTCAGTAAAATATTTGGGGCACATTTGTAGTGATCCTTTCCTTTCTAGTGTCTTTGTATAGACCTTGTGATGTGACAATCCACTAAGTGTGTCTACTTACTGACCAGTGGGAAAATGAAAGATAGTTATAAATGAATAAAAGAATATGCTAGTTCTTTCATAGGTAAAAATGCCATTTCTAGATCCATCTTGAAATACAATATTGTGAGTGACAGGATCATTTGCATATACATACAAGGAATACCACCATCATTCAAATTTTTGCACCAACAAACAGAACAAAATATGAGGAAATTGATGATTTCTACAAACTTTTGCAGTAAAAAATCAATTGAATATGCATTAATAATAATGGACAACTGGAATGCAGAAGTTGGGAACCAGAAAGAAGGATCAGTAGTCAGAAAACATGGACTTGGTGACAGAAATGAGGCTGGGAATAGAATGATGGAATTCTGTACAATCAGTGTTTTATTCATTGCAGATACTTTTTATAAGAAACATATTTGCAGGATATACAAGTGGATTTCATCTGATGTGACACACAGTAATCATATCTATTACATCTGTGGAAGGAATATTTGGAAATGTCCAATATCAGCAATGAAAACTAGGCCAGGTGTTGATTGCGGAACAGACCATCAACTACTCATATGTAAGTTCAAATTAAAGCTAAAGAAGGTCAAATCAAACCACAGGAATCAAAATTTGATCTTGAGTCTGTCCCACCTGAAATTGAAAACCAACTCAGGAACAGTTCTGAGGCCTTGGACACTAATGAACAAAGACCAGATGAGCTGTGGGAAGATATCAAGAATATCATGAAGAATGCAAAAGGTCACTACAAAGATTGAGGAAGAAGAAAAGACTAAAATCAATGTCAGACTGGAAGAGGCTCTGAATATTATACTAAAGAACAGAGAAGCCAAAGCAAAGGAAATAAACTGAGCCATTTAGGAGCTGAATAGAAGATTTCAAAGGGCAGCTAAGGAGGATAAGGCAAAATATTATAATTAAATGTGCAAGAAGCTGAAATCAGAAAAACAAAAGGCCCAAACTCTCTTGGAATTTAAGCTGAAGGAACTAAAAAACAAACTCAAGCTGCAATTTGTAATACTTAAGGATGCTATGGGCAGAATATTTAATGGTCCAAGAAGCATTAAAAGAAGATGAAAGAAGTATACAGAGTCATTGTACCAAAAATAATTGTCTGACACAGTAGAATTTCAAGAAACAACATGTGATCAAGAAACAATGGTGATGAAGGAGTAAGTTCAGGCTTCTCTGAAGGACTTGGAGAAAAATAAGGCCCCAGGAATTGATGGCATACCAAGTGACATATTTCAACAAACAGATGGCCTGGATGTGCTCACCAGATTGCTTCAAGAAAACTGGAGACAACTACCTGGCCAGCTGATTGGGAGAGATCCATATTTATTTCCCATTCCAAATAAAGATTACCCAACAGAATGTGGAAATCATCAAACTTATCCAACAATATCACTAATATCACCTACAGGCAAAATCTTGCTGGAGATTATACAAAACAACTGGAATAGTACATTGACAAATAACTACAAGAAGTACAAACTGGGTTTAGAAGAGGTCATGGCACTAGAGACATTATTGCCAATGTCAAGTGGATATTGGCAGAAAGTAAAGAGTACCAGAAGAATGTCTATTTGTGTTTTATTGACCATGTAAAACCATTTGACTGTGTGAATCACAACAAATTATGGCTAACTTTGAGGAGAATGAGAATCTCAGAACATTTGATTGTGCTTATGTGAAACCTATATTCAGACCAGGAAGCAATCCTTAGAACAGAGCAAGGAAACATTACATGGTTCAGAATCAGGAAAACAATGTGTCAGGGTTGTGTCCTGTCTCTATACATTTTCAGTCTATATGCAGAAGAGATCATTCAGGAGGTTGAGCTTTATGAGGAGGAGTGTGGCATCAGGATTGGAGGAAGACTCATGAACAACGTATGTTATGCAATGCAGATGACATAACCTTTCTTGCTGAAACTGAGGAGGACTTGAAACACTTTCTACAAAGGATCAAGGTCTTCATTATTGATTAAAGCTTAACATCAAGACCAGAATTTTCACCACTGGGCCAATTGGCAAGTACCATGGAAGATGGAGAAGAGATTGAGATTGTTAACAATTACAGCTTGCTTGGCCCCACAATTTACACTCTTAAATACCAGCTGTGGGAGAGTGGATGGCGGAGGGACAGTGCAAGAGAGGAAGAACCCTTGATGAGATGATTCAGTGACTGTGTTAATGAAGGTAAGTGTGTCAGAGACAATAAGATTGGCACAGAATAATGTTCAGAACTCTTGTACATAGGGTCACTATGAGTCACAAGCAACTCGTTGGCACATAACAATAACAACACAACAAATTCTTTCATCTTTTTTAGAGTGTAATATTCATTGTGTGCAAACACAACTTTATCTGCTCATCTGTAGAAAATTTTCACTTTTGAGCTATTGTGAACATTGATACAATGTTGTTAATTAAGGGCCATTGAGTCAAATTTGACTCATAGAAACTATGAACAGTACATCTGAACTCTTTTCTATCCTGTGTTATCATTATCATTCTCCACATATTTGATTCTAGTGCCACAAACACTGTATCAATCTATCTCTTTGATGATTTTCCTCTCTTTTGCAGACCCTCCACCTTTCCAAGCTGATGTCCTTTTCCAAGAAATAACTTCTAATAGCATGTCCAAGGTACTGAAGAGCAGTGGTGTCTCTCTGGAGACTAAGGTGCATCTGATACAGGCTATGATCTTTGCAATCACTTGTTATGCATCAGAGAGTTGTGACTAGGGAGGATAAAAGGAGAATTGATGCCTTTGAGTTGTGGTGAAGAGTATTGAATATCCCATGGACTGCTAGGAAAACAAACAGTTTCATCCTGGAAAGGGTCAAACCAGGCTGACCCTTGGAGGCAAGGATTCTGGGGCTTTGTCTGACATACTTTGGACATGTTGTAAGGAGGGACAGATCCTTGGAGAGGGCCATCATGCTTGCGAGGGTGGAGGGATGGCGCAAGAGGGGAAGATGGGTTGATTCAGTGATTGGAGTAATCGGGATGGGTGCATCAGAGGCAGTGCAATTGGCACAGAATAGAGTAGGGTTTGGAGCTGTTGTACATAGGGTCGCTATGAGTTACCAGCAACTCGAAGGCACATAACAACAACAACAACAAAATGTCCAAAATATATGAGACAAAGCTTACCATCTTTGTCTCTAAGGAACTCTCTGGTTGCACTTGGAACAGACACATCTGTCTCCAAGGCACATCTGTTTGTTCTTTTGTCATTCCATGGGATTTCCATCACTCTTCTCCCAACACTACAACTCAAATGCATCAATTCTTTTCATGTCATCCTTATTCACTGATGCAATAAATAGTGATATATATCTATTTGGTTGTGCTGTTTATGCTTTCAGTTATTTTGAAATTATTCTCTTTATTTATTTCCTTTTCCTTCTTGATTTGTGAGCTTGATTTGGGGACAGACACACTGCCCATTTGGTCCATTTTGCTTTAATTTCCAAGATTTGGTAAAGAGAGTATAGAAATGATTGCAGATATTTTATAAAATTAAAGTATAACTATTTACTTAAGGATTCCTTAAAATGTACCCACCAAGATAGTGCCTTGAAGACCTATTAAGAGATAGTCTTATTTCTCCAATTTGAAGTTCTTCATTTCATATGGGGTTTTTATAGCAATAAAGTCCATAGATTATACCATAGAATTATTTTTAAATCCTAGGGGTTTACAAAGAAATAAGAAAAAAAAAGAGTCTTTTAAAACTGAAATGCATTTCTGGTATTCCAGTCAGGCTCCAAATCTGTAAAAGTCAAGTCCAAGGAAGTCCATTTTCACCCCCATTGATTTTCACTGAAGGCTGACTCTTTTCACCTCATTGATTTTGATGTTGATTGAGTCATGTTCACTGGTTGGTCAGTGTTTGGGAGCTTGTTCATGTTTGATGAGTTAATTTGCCTAGGATCACTGATCAGTTACTTTGCTCTAGAGCTGCCATTATTTAATACTATTTCAGGCAACATGTTAAGAATATAAAAAAGAAGATTAATTGAGTAGAATATGGAATCACAAAAAATAATCTATTAATACAGTTTATTTATCTTTAATTGTATAAATAAGATCACATAATAACCTTTAAAACATTATATTAAAATACACTTAAATATATCACAGATACAGTTTATTTAGAGGCAGAAACTTAACTGGAAAAAAATTACTTCGCTAGAGAGTAATTTTCAAAAGTTGCAAATGACGATCGGCAAACAACACCTGAAAATGGCAAGATTTCTTTTCTTCAAATAGACCTGTCAGTACCTTTGTAATTTATCAAATACAAATTTGTGATTATCAAAATCACTCATAAAGCAGCTTCTTTGCCTAGTTTATATGTAAACTATTTAAAATTACCCATCCAACAGAACTTTTCTGCCTGAAAAGAATCTTCTGTCAATGTAAAAATATACTCCACAGTAAAGCATCTGAATTATGCAAGCCATACTAATTATTTTCTTGTGACACATGTATTATTTTCCCATTCATTAATTTTAGCTTGGATGTTTTTGGTACTATAATCTGCTTTTAGAATAAGCACTTGATACTGGTGGTATAGTCTGTGAGGTGCTGGTAACTTAACAAATTTTAAGCACTGGGGGTTTCAATCTACCAGTGATTCGATCACTGAAGAAGACAAGCCATCTTCTCTTGTGTTATTTAGACTCTCAGAAACCCAACAGAGGGTCAACTATGAGTTATTCTACCTCTACAGCAATTACTTTGATTTTTTTTTTTTTACCTTTACAACATGTAGTTGAATCCTAGGATGATTTATGCTGAAAACATGACTTTAAAAAAATATTTCTAAGACTTTTTTTAAAAAATTTGTGTCAGTGTACCGTCAAATCAGATCTGACTGGTACAGGAGGAGATTGTCCCTCCTTCCCCGGCAGAGCAACTGGTGGATTTGAACCGTGAGCCTCTGGGATTGCAGTGCAGCTTTTTGCCACTAGGCCACCAGAGCTTCCCTAGATTTTTAAGACTTTTAAATAACAGCTAGGCCTCTCCAATCTTTCTTTTATTTGCAGATGTCTTTTAAAAAAATACAGATCTCTAAGAAATTTGAAATGGGCATTATAGCAAGATTTTCCTTTTTTTCATTCATCAAAAATCTTCTCCAATTAGATTTTCTCTCATAACATGGAAATGGTTTAGTTCCTTTAGTTTAAAAGGTACTTTTTTGGTTGAGTTCTGATAGAACGTTGCACTACTAACTCCAAGCATCTGTAGTAATTAGAATTGTCATGGGGTTTGGTGGGAACAAGATGAGCAATTTCTTTCCATTAAGATTTATATTCTTGATAAATAATAGAAGGTCACTATGAGTCAGAACTATAGGGAGGAAAATGAGGGCTTTTGTTTTATGCTATAAGCAAGTTTCTTGTATGCTATAAGCAAGCATAAACATAGTATTATATGTGAATAACGCTTTTGCAATTAATTTAGTTAAACACATACCGTGTAATTAAAAAACTGATTTTGAGGCGAAGAAAAACATATAGTCCAGCTTTTTCAATATACTTAGTATTCGGAGTTGACTAGGTAGGGTGGAAGGTTACAATTCTGATGCACACTTTTCTTCATTTTAAACTATGCAGTAGTAGTACCTTATCCAGTTTGAACCATTGCTTCTTTGCCATTCTGCACTGGCATAATTAAGTGTTCCCACTCTTAATGAATCAACAGTCTTGGAACCAACAGCCAGGAAACCAAAAGATGAATTACATTAGGAAAGTCTGTAAGCGACTTCTTCAGAATGCTTAAGTGCAAAGCTGTCCTTCTCAAGACTAAGGTGAACTTGATCTAGGCTGTAATCTTCAGTGAATAAGGATGACAGAAGAAGAATTGATGTTTTGAGTTGTGGTATGTTCTAAAGAGAATAGGCCTGTTCTGGACAGGCTGAAACCAACTTGTTCTGTGAACGCAAAGATTTTCTTTTGAAGCTCTATCTCATATATGTTGGGCACATGGCCAGGAATTACCAGACCTTGGAGAAGGACATCATGCTTATAAAGATGAAGGGACAAAGCAGGAGAGGAAAACCCTGGATGAGATGGAGAGACACAATAACTAGGGTAGTAGGAGCAGGTATGTCAGAAGTAGTGAGATTGGCTCAGGATAGAAAAGAGTTCAAAGCTATTGTACACACAGTCAGTATGAGTAACAGGCAACTGGACAGCATGTAGCAATGATGACAACAATTTTTAATACCTTGAATTCCCACTCTAAAGTCATCCATGATTTAGATCATCAAGATGACTGCCATAGAATCCTTTAGCATTGAATCTTCAGACTTGAATTTGTTCCTCAGTTCTTTCAAATTGTGAATTACCAAAGGAGTTCTTCCCATTGGTTTTCTAGCTCCAGATCTTTGCACTGTACCATATAATACATTTCATTGTCTTCTTCATCTGATCTTAGAAATCTTTTGGTCAAATTTCTGACTTCATTATTTCTTCCTTTCACTATAGATTCATGCTACAATTTCAAAAACTTTAATATAAATGTTGAGTGCAATAAAAAGTAGTAAAAACAAAATTTGGAGTATGTTCATTGATCTGCATTTGCACTGTGTATAAACTACACTCTACCTGGTCATGAAATGAGGAGAAAATATGAAGGTGTATTAGAAGGCCTAATTTTACCATCTTTCTTTGCAAACAGTCAATAGTTACTGTTGCGTTTCAATGCCTAACAAATCATGAAATAGAGATTTAATTGTGTTGTTTAAAATTTTAAAAGAAGTCATTATAAGAAGTGAAAACAATCTATAGATCCTCCAAATGGCCCTGACCATGAGGAGATAGATAACTGGAGACATCAAACATAAGAAAACATGCAAAGAATTGTATATACTATATAATGTACATATGTATATACTATACAATGCTATACAATGAAGCCTGTGATGTTAGAATCACAACTCTTTTAGACTGCTTTGCTTTTCCAGATCTCATAAGATTTCTGTCTTTGACAGGATGTGAATTTACCACTTATCTCATCCTTTCTTTAGGAGAAATATTTAATTTTTCTTCTTTGACAGGTTCTTTCCCCATGCTCTGTTATATCAAAGGTTATATAATATTTTGTAATATCAATCTTTCATTGTCATTTAATTAGAGCATTAGATAGTATTATTTGAAGTTGTTGTTGTTGTTATGTGCCCTCGAGTCACTTGTGATTCACAGTGCCCTATGCACAATAGCTCTTAACCCTGCTCTACCCTGAGTAAATTTCATTATCTCTGACACACCTATTCCCATTATCCTACTCACTGCGTCAATCCGTTTGATTGAGGGTCTTCCTCTTTCTCTGTCCCTCTAACCTTCCAAGCATGATGTCCCTCTCCAAGGACTGGTGCCTCCTTGCAACATGCCCAAAGTGTGTCAGATGAAGCTTCAGAACTCTTGCCTCTCAGGAGCAACATAGTTTCACCTTCACTTGGATGAACCATTTGTTCTCCTAGCAGTCCATGGTATATTCAGTATTCTTCTTCAGCACCACACACACACAAACACAAAATGCACCTTTATTTTGAAATTACAGAGCTATCATATTGATGAAAAACTTATTTTACTCTAAAATGATAAAAATAACACCCCAAAACTCCCTTAGTCTCTCTATGAACTGTAATTTTTATTTTATGGACTTATAAGTGGAAGTTTATTGTGTTAACTAGGAAAAAAAAAAACACCCCAGCATAAACAAACAACAATGGTGTTTAATTTCTTCTACTGTGTAATTCACACACCTAGAACTTTCAAAATCATCCTACAAGAAAGCTGTCAAATTTCAATGCAAATGACAAATCTATTAAGGAATCATTGACTTTACATTCAGTATGTGTCAATTGTGTGTGTGTGTGTGTGTGTGTGTGTGTGTGTGTGTGTGATCAACTTTCTAAACATGCCTCTGTAGACTCTATGAACTTTAATAAAATATGATAGTTACAGAAAAGCTTCAGGGCTTTTGTTCATTGTTGTGCTCAACTCGATGGCAATCAAAAACAATAATATGTATGTATGTATGTATGTATGTATGATGTTGTTGATGTTACATGCTGTCAAGTCACCTGCAACTCATAGTGACTCTGTGTACAACAGCTCTGAAGCCTGATCTGTTCTGAATCAGTCTCAGTGATTCCACACGCCAACCCCTATTTCTCCAGTTACTGTATCAATTAATCTAATTCAGAGTCTTCCTCTCCTTCACTGTCCTTCTCCAAGGACTGTTCCCTCCTAGTCATATGCTCAAAGTATGCGAGATGGAGCTTCAAAATCCTAGTTTCCAAGAAGAAACTTGAGATCTATTTATTTTTTTGATGGTCCATGGTATGTTGAAGACTCTTCTCCATGACCACAACTCAAAGGCATTCATTCTTCTGTCATCCTTAATCAGTGTCCATCTTTCTGATGTGGAGCAAGTAATTGCTGCAATCATGGCCTCAATTAAGTGTACCTTAGGCTCTAGACTGACATCTCTGCTTTTCAGTACTCTGGAGAGGTCCCTGACAGCAATTGGTGTCACTGAGTGCAATTGGTCTTTTGATTTCCTGAATGAAGGGGCCTAGGTTTTTGATCATGGAGCCAAGCAAGCTGAAATTGTTAACCTCAATTCTCTTCTCCATCTATCATGATACTGTCAACTGACCCAGTAGAGAGAATATTTGTTTTTTATATATTGAGCTTTAATCCATATTTAATACTTGAGTTTCTGCAGCAGATGCTTCAGGTCCTCCTAAGTTTCAGTAAGAAATGTCTTGTCATCTGTGTGACATAGGTTGTTGATGAGTCTTCCTCCAATCTTAATTCCACATTCTTCCTCATAAAGCCCAGATTCCCAAATGATCTGTTCAGCATATTGCTTGAAAAGGTACAGAGACAGTACAAATCCCTGATGCACTCCTTTCCTGATTTTGAACCATACAGGGTTTTCTTGTTCTGTTCTAAGAACTGTTACCTGGTCAAGGAATAGGTTTCATATCTAGCTAGCTAGCTAGCTAGCTATCTATCTACTATCTATCTATCTAATTATTTATCTAATCTATATCTCAAACAATATATATATATCTGTGTATCTATATATATATTGCTGTTGTTTTTGTGTGCTGTCAAGTCACTTGTTATTCATGGTGACCCTAGGTACAATAGCCCTGAAACCTGCTCTATCCCGTGCCAAACATTGTTTCTGATACACCAACCCTCATTAAATCAGTCATTGAATTAATCCATATCATTGAGAGTCTTCCTCTCTTGTGCTGTCCCTCCACCCTTCCAAGGATGATGTCCTTCTCCAAAGACTAGTCTGTCCTTTCAACGTGCCCAAAGTATGCCAGACAAAGCCTCAGAATCCTTGTCTCCAAGGAGCAGTCTGGTTTCACCCTCCCCAAGACAAATGTGTTTGTTCTCCTGTCAGTCCATGGTATATTCAATACTATTCTCCAGCACAGCAACTCAAAGGCATCAATTTTCTTTCTATCACCCCTAGTCATTGTCCAGCTTTCTGATGCATAGCAAGCAATTGTGAAGAATATGGCCTGGATCAGGTGCACTTTAGTCTCCAGAATGACCTTGTTTCTCTTCAGTATTCTGGAGAGGTCCCTGACAGCAGACTACCAATGCAATTTGTCTTTTGATTTCCTGGCTGTTGATACCAAGAGTGTTGATTATGGGGAAAGCAAACTAAAGCTACTAACAATCTCAATCTCTTCTCCATCTATCATAATGCTGCTAATTAGTCTAGTGGTGAGAATCTTTGTTTTCTTGAGGTTGAGCTTCAGTCCATATTTTATGCTGCAGTCCTTGACCTTCTTCAGCAAGTACTTCTATATAATGTATATATAAAACACATATACATATTTATTGAATAGCAATTTATCATATTCTAGAAACTATAATTTGTGGAACATTACCTTTAAAGCTTAAAGAAGAATTTGGATTTTAACCTCCTTATGTTCAACTGTATTAGTTGATCTACATTGTATGCATTTGGATGTTACCCTGTCACTTACAGCGTTGTATTTCAGGATAGATATGAAATCATATTTTTACTATGAATGCAACATCATTCTTCTTCAATTTTTTATTTCTGGCACAATAGATCATATTATTGTCTGATTAAAAGTTTCTAGAGCTCATTCATCTCAACTCACTAATGCCTAAAATGTCAATCTTCATACATTCCATTTCTTTATTGACAACTTATAATTTTTCAACCATCATACTCAGCACATTCAATGTTACATTTTTAATGGATGTTTGCAGTTGTTTCTCCTCATCTTGAATGTTCCACTCTAAGGGTTGTGCCTTTTGTCTATATCCAAGAGTGCTTCTCTAGTCTTCACAGGGTATTTTTCAGAATTGAATGCCAAATCATGCTTTGCAGTATGTCTTAAATATAGAAGCTCTGCTGAAACTTGTCAAGTGTGAATAACATTGCTGGTGGCTGAAACTCAGTGATGTAACTTCCAAAATCATAGCAACCGGAGTCATTTCAATATAGGAGTTGACAGAGAAGTGCTATTTTCTTAAGATAAAATAATAAAGAAGGGGTATATATATATTTTTTAAACAGAAACATACAGGTAAGTATTATACCTTTAACTGTTCTTGCTACTATGTGCCATCCAGTTGTTGCAACTCATATTGAACCTATGTACAACAGCCCTAAGCCCTGCTCTATCCTGTGCCAATTGCACTGCCTCTGACATACCCATCCCGATTACCCTGGTCACAGAATCAATCCACCTCATAGAGAGTCTTGTGCCGTCCCTTCACCCTCCCAAGCATGATGTCACTCTCCAAGGAGCTTTCCCTCCTTACAACATGCCCAAAGTGTGCCAGATGAAGCCTCAGAATCCTTGCCTCTAAGAAGCAGCCTGGTTTAACCCTCTCGAGGATGAATCTGTTTGTTTTCTTGGCAGTCCATGGTACATTCAAAACTCTTCTCCAGCACCACAGCTCAAAGGCATCAATTCTCCTTGTGTCCTCCCTAGTCATTGTCCAACTCTCTGATGCATAACAATTGATTGCAAAGACCATGGCCTGTATCAGACGCACCTTAGTCTCCAGAGTGACACCATTGCTCTTCAGTACCCTGGAGAGGTCCCTAACAGCAGACTTTCCCATCACAATACCTCTTTTGTTTTCCTGGCTATTGGTGCCAAGATTGTTGACCGTGGAGCCAAGCCAACTAAAGTTGTTAATAATCTCAATATCTTCACTATCCATCCTGATGCTGCCAATTGGTCCAGTGGTGAGAATCTTTGTCTTCTTGACGTTGAGCCTCAATCCATACTGAAGGCTGCAGTCCTTGACTCTCTGCCGCAAGCGCTTCAGGTCCTCCTCAGTTTCAGCAAGCAGGGTTGTGTCATCTGCATAACACAGATTGTTGACAGATCTTCCACCAATCCTGATGCCACACTTCTCCTAATACAGCCCAGCCTCTCGGATAATCTGTTCTGCATACAGGTTGAAAAGGTATGGAGATAGGACACATCCCTGGTGTACACCTTTCCCAATTTTGAACCATGCAGTGTTTCCCTGCTCTGTTCTGACGACAGCCTCTTGGTCCAAGTATAGGTTTCGCATTAGCATGATCAAGTGTTCTGGGAATCCCATTCTTCTCAGAGTCAGCCACGGTTTGTTATGATCCACACAGTCAAATGCCTTTGCATAATCAGTGAAACACAAATAGACATTCTTCTGGCATTCCCTGCTTTCAGCTAAGATCCATCTAAAATTTGCCACAATATCCCTGGTACCCCCACCCCTTCTAAACCCAGCCTGGACTTCTGGCAGCTGTCTGCTGATGTGCTGTTCCAGTAGTTTTTGGATAATCTTCAGTAGAATCTTACTTGCATGTGAAATCAATGATATTGTTCTGTAGTTTCTACACTCTGTTGGTCACCCTTCTATTAGTAAAACAATAAAACAAGCAATGTACAGATATCATGTAGGCCTTGGCCTGTCACACCTTGTTGGATGCCTCTTTCTAGGACTCCTAGCTAATGTAAAAATGATTAACTTACTGATAGAATGTGTGAAATCCAAAACCAGAAAAGTACATTAAAAGAGAAATTTCAAAAATTCAGGCTGGATTTGGAATGAAGGATATCATTGCTGGTGTCAGATGGATGTTGCCTGAAAGCAGAGAGTGTCTATTTGTGTTTTATTGACTATGTAAAGAATTTGACTGTGTGGATCATGACAAATTATGGCTGACATTGAGAACAATGGGAATCTATGAATACTTACTTGTGTTCATGCAAAACCTAAATCTAGATCAATAAATTGTGATATGAACAGAACAAGGGAATATCGTGTGATTTAAAATCAGGAAACTTGTGCATCAGGGCTGCATCCTTTCTTCATACATATTCAGTCTGTATGCGGAATAAATTTTTTGAGAAGCTGGACTCTACGACGAAGAACCAGGAGGAATCTATGACGTGAAGGTCAGAATAAGACTCCTCAAAAACCTGTGTTATACGGATGAAACAATCTTGCTCTCTGAAAGGGAATAAGACTTGAAACACTTGCTGCAGAGAATCAATGACAACAGCTTTCAATAGGGGTTACATCTTAATATTAAGAGAACGAAAATCCTCGACACCAGGTCAAAAGGCATTGTGATAGATCAAATATTACAATTGCAATTGACTTCATCTTGCTTAAATCCACAATCAGTTGGGTTTAGATTGGCATGAGCAGCAAGGAAACCAAAAGACGTATTGCATTGGAAAAGTCTGCTCTCAGGGACCTTTCTAGAGTGCTGAAGAGTAAAGATGTCAGTTTGAAGACTAAGAAGTGTCACTCAAGACAGTGTCCTTTCAATTGTTTAGAAAACATTGGAGAGTTTATGGTTTAGTATTGGAAAAGGGTACTGACTATTTCAGAGATTATCAAAAGGACAAGCACATATGTCTTGTGAAAACTGCAGCTAAATTACTCTTTGGAAGCAAGAATAGTGAAATTGTGTCTCACATACTTTAGGAATGTTGTTAAAAGGGTACAGTCTTTGGAAGAAGACATTATGCATGAAAAGGTGGAGAGTCAACAAAGGAGAGGGCCCCCAATGAGATGGATTGACAACAGTGATGGGAACAGTGTACTTGAATGTATCAGAGATGACAAGGATGATGCAGGATGCGGCAGGGTTCAGATCCATTGTTGATGGGGCCACTATAAGGAGTAGTTGAGTAGATGACAATAATACCAACAACACCACACTCAAAATCACAATCATATACTCTAAATGAAATAGTAATGCATACTACACATCACAGGTGATTCAATGGCACATAACAACAATAACATACTATGACAGGTTTGGAAGCAGGAGTGGCATCCACTTCCTAAATAACATGCCTCCTGAAACCCTAAGAACCTTGATAAATGTCAATAGTTGTAGAGGGGCTTCAGGCCTTTTGTTCACAGGGTCACTATGAGTCATGCTCAACTCAAAGGCAATCACAACAACAACAACAATCAATCTTTATTTACATTATAGAAGGGGAATTTATATAAGTTTAATAGCAACTGGTAGTTTGAGTGGAAGTTAATTGTTGAAATATTTTTAAAAATAGGAATAATGTTTTATTCTTCAGATTATACTTCACAGAAAGATTGTTTACAACTTTAGTTTGCTTGGCTCCACAATCAACACTCTTGGCACCAGCAGTCAGGAAATCAAAAGAAAAATTGCATTGGGAAAGTCTACTGTCAGGGACCTCTTCAGAATATTGAAGAGAAAGATCTCAGTCTGGATATCAAGATGTGCATGATCCAGGCTATATGCACCAGGAAGCTGAACAATGACTAGGGATAATAGAGAATTGATATGTTTGAGCTGTGGTGCTGGAGAAGAGTTTTGAACATACCATGGGCTGCTAGGAGAATAAACTGGTTCATCCGAGAGAAGGTAAAACAAGGTTGTTCCTTGGAGGCAAAGATTCTGAAGCTCTGTCTGACATGCTTTGGATATGTTGCAAGGAAGGACCAGTTCTTGGAGATGAACATCATGCTTGGGAGTGTAGAGGGACAGCACAAGAAAGGAAGACCCTCAATGATATGCATTGATTCAGTGACTAGGTTAATGAGAGTAGGTGAGTAAGAGACAATAAGTTTGAAACAGGATAGAACAGGGTTCAGAACTGTTGTACATAGGGTCACTATGAGTCTCAAGTGACTCAATGGCACATAACAACTTCATATCAAATGTTCTAAAATCATCATATCATGTGAAAATATAAATTATTTGTAGAAGTTAAATCAGCTAGTGTAAGTCTAGTGTTCTGTTCAAAGGTCCAAATTTGCCGCTTGAGGGTAGTGTGATAAAATGTTACTAGTAAATGTTTTATCTAATTATAACATTTGCTTTTGACAATGATTAAGAATTTCTTTAATTAAATATTTCCGTAGCGTTTATCTTTATAAATGAATACATATGTGTGTTTTTCTTTCCATGTGTGCTCACATACTTATCAAGTATGGTGGTGGTTATGTGCAGTTGAGTCACCTGCAATCCATAGCGACCCTATTATGTACAGCAGCTCTAAAGCCTCCTGAGTCAGTCTCAATGATTCTGACACATCAACCCACATTTCTCTAGTTATTATATCAGTCCATCTCATCTGAGGTCTTCCTCTCCTGCCCTGTCCCTCCATCCTTCCAATCATGATGTCCTTCTTCAAGAAACAGTCCTTCCTGGCCATATGCCCAAAGTATGTGAGACAGAGCTTCAAAATCCTATCCTCCAAGGAGAAACTTGGTTTCACCCTCTCTAAGAGAGATCCATTTCTTCTCTTGGCTGTCCATGGTATGTTCAAGACTCTTCTCCAGCATCACAACTCAAAGGCATTGATTCTCCTTCTGCCATTCTTAGTCATTGTCCAGCTCTCTGGTGTGTAGCAAGTAATAATAAAGACCATGAAGTGCACCTTAGGCTGACATCTTCACTTTTTAGTGCTCTGGAGAGGGTCCCTGATAGCAAATTTTTCCAGTGTAATTCACCTTCTCATTTCCTGACTACTGGTGCCAAGAATGTTGATTGTGGAGTTGAGAAAGCTGTAATTGTTAACAACCTCAACCTCTTCTCCGTCTTTCATGGTGCTGTCAATTGGCCTAGTGGTAAGAATTTTTGTCTTCTTGATGTTGAGTTCCAATCCATATTGAAGACTACAGTCCTTGACCTTCTGCAGCAAGTGCTTTCAGGTCCTCTTCATTTTCAGCATGCAAGGTTGTTTCATCTGCATATTGGTTGTTAATGAGTCTTTCTCCAATCCTGATGCCACATTCCTCCTCATAAAGCCCAGCTTCCCTAATGATCTTTTCTTCACATAGATTGAAAAAGTATGGAGAGAGGATGTATCCCTGGCACACTCAGTGTTTCCTTACAAGTGTTTCTATCAAATATGGACATACTTATTTCTTTACAAGTATCTCTGTTTCAGTCTCTTCAATATATGGGCAGCTTCATTTGTAGAGTCCCACTAGTGGTCACTCTTGCCATTCATGTCTCCATATTCCCTTTATCTTTCCAGCGAACTCAAATCACTTCTGTCTCGTGGATCATCATTTATGTGAGAGTAGAACTGTGTTCAATAGACTTTCAAGATTGTGGCTTTTCAGATGCATCTCTGGGTCAATTTGAACTACTACCTTTTCAGTTAGCAGTCAAATACTTAACTGTCATATCCAAGTACTTTCTTTTTCTATGGCTGTGTATTTAGGAAATAAAAATACAGAAACCTAGTTGGTTTTTAAATTTAGATTCTGATTTTTTCTTTATGTAAGTATGGTTGCATTAACATCACTATATGGAAGAAATAGAAACAACAAAATTCATAAAATGAAATCAACAAAAGCTTAATACATAAAACTTTCAAGGAATCCCCAGTTTCAACTTCACTTTCCACTCTCAATTTAACTCATTCATACGCATATGACCTCAGGCCAAAAGAAGCTAAACTTTGCCCTCCATTTTAGTAGCAGCTAAAGTAGCCACGTTAATGCCACTTCTCAAGTTCCTAATTTCTTCTTCTTGTTGTTGTTAGGTGCTGTTGAATTGAGTACAGCACATAGTGACCCTATGAACAACAAATTTGAATCCTGTAATATCCTGTACCATCCTCACACTTTCTGACACTTTAGATCACATTGTGGTCATCACTGTTAAATCCACCTAGTTGACGGTCTTCCTCTCCTTCACTGACCCTCCACCCCTCCGAACATCATGCCCCTTTCCAAGAAGTAGTCCCTCCTAGCAATAGGTCCAAAGTATGTGAGGTGAAGCCTCATCATCCTTGTCTCCAAAGATTACTCTGGCTGTGCCCTCTCCAAGACATATTTGCTTGTTTTTCTGGAAGTCCATAGGCTGTTCAGAACTCTTCTCCATCACCACAGCTCAATGGCATTAATTCTTCTTCTGTCATCCTTATTCATTGTCCAGCTCTCAGATACATAGTAAGTGATATGGCCTGAATCAGACACACTTTGTCCTCAAACTGTTATTACTCCTCAACAATTTGGAGAAATCCTTAACAACAAACTTTCCCAACACAATATATATCCTCATTTCCTGACAGCTAGTGCCAAGGATGAAAATAGTGGATCCATGTAAGATGAAGTTATTGACAGTCTCAATCTTTTCTCCACATCTCATGATGTTGCCTGTCATGCCAGTGGTAAGAATCTTTATTTATATGACATTGAGATGCAATCCATATTGAAGGCCGTATTCTGTAATCTTTTGCGACAAATATTTCAAATCCTCCTCACTTTCAGCAAGCATGATTGTGTCATCTGCAGTCTATTGATGAGTCTCTCTAATCCTGATGCCGCATTCCTCTTCAGAGTCCAGCTTCTTGGAAAATTTGCTTAGCATACAGATTGAATATGTATGGAGAGAGAATACAACCCTGACACACTCCTTTCTTAATTTTAAACAATGTAGTGTT
>NW_006399757.1:6378995-6380495 GCF_000299155.1 Elephantulus edwardii | reverse complement strand
CTTTACTTTCATTCAGGATCCATCTTACGTCAGCAATGATAACTCTGGTGTCACGGCCTCTTCTAAATCCTGCTTAAACTTCTTTCAGTTCCCTACTGAGGTACTATCCTAGCAGTTTTGAGTGATCCTCAGCAGTATATTGCTTGCATGTGATATTAATGGTGTTGTACAATAGTTTCCACGTTCTGTTGGCTCACCTTTCTTGGGAATGAGAACAAATATGGATCTCTTCCAATCCTTTGACCAGACAGTTGCCCTCCAAATTTCCTGGCTTAGCTTGGTGAGCACATCCAGGCTTGCATTTGTTAATTGAAACAAGTCATTTGGTCCCATCAAACCCTGGGGCCTTATTTTTTGCTAGTCCCTTCAATGCAAGCTTCTACTCCCTCCTTCATTACCATTGGCTCCTATTTATATGGTACATTCTGAAATGTTTCCGTGTCAGTCACTCCTTTTTGGTACAGCCCTTCTGTTTATTTCCTCCATCTTTCTGATGCTTTTTGTTCTTCATTCAATATATTGTCCACAGCATTTTTCAATATTGCAGCTCAATGTTTTAAATTTCTTTTTCAGTTCTCTCAGCTTGTGAAATGCAGATACAGTTCTTATCTTTTTGTTCTTCATTTCCAGTTCTTTGCACATTCCATTCTCATACCTTGTTTTGTCTTCTTGAGCTGCACTTTGAAATCTTCTGTTTAGCTCTTTGATTTCAGCATGTTTTGGCTTCTGGGAGCTCTAGTGCAATTTTTAGAATCTCTTCTGATAGCCATGGCTTTTTTTTTTCTCTCTCTTCTGCGTTTTTAATGACCCTTTGCTTTCTTCATGGATGATATTCTTTATATCATTTCATAATTCATTGAGTCTTTTATCATTGGTGTTCAATGCTTCCAACCTATTCTTACAGTAATCTTAAAATTCAGATGGAATATATTCAAGATCATATTTTGGTTCTTGTGGACTTAATTTTGTTTGGTCTCAATTTGAAATTATACATGAGTAATTTATGATCTAACCCACAGTCTAACCTGATCTAGTTTTCTTAGGCTTACAAAATCCCACATTCCTATGAGTCTGGAGCCATCACAAGGAGTCCTACTTCTGACACCAAATCGAAAAAGGAACAAGAGCCAAGTAGGGATATCTGACCTTTACCAACTTTACAAATGGGAGCTGAATCTATCAACAGCATCAACAACCCAAAAGCAAATCCCACAAGTTCAGTCTTCTGTACCTCTTTCTACTACATTTGTTGTTGTTGTTGTTGTTATGTGTTGTCGAGTCATTTGCGACTCATAGCGACCTATGTGCAACAGCCCTAAACTCCTCTATCCTGTGCCAATCGCACCGTCTCTGACCCTCCCAGAGGACCTTCCCCTCCTGCGCATGATGTACCTCTCCAAGGACCGGTCCCCTGGTCCCTCCTTACAACATGTCCAAAGTATATTAGACAGAGCCTCAGAATCATTGCCTCCAGGGAGCTGCCCAATTTAATCCTTTCCA
>NW_006399757.1:6375120-6377755 GCF_000299155.1 Elephantulus edwardii | reverse complement strand
TTCTATCCACGGTGGGGCAGCAGTCCCAAGGTCCACTCTCTTTCGTATCAGGTCTCTGGTTCTCCACTGTGGCTGCTATGATTGCTATGGCTGTTACACTGGTCCTGACGGAATAGTTGCAGTCTCTTGCTTGTTTTTCTTTGTTTGTGGTTAGGGATTCTTCCTTCCGCTGCTGGATCTACTCAATTCCATGGCGAGGCTTGTGTATTGATGAGACTAGCTAATCCCCTTGTGTTTGGTGAGACTATCTAGTACCTTTGTGGATGGGTGAGAGTAGCAATTCCCTTTGTGGATGGGCTAACATAAACTTTCACATATTACTGCCCATCCACATGGCAAAGTCAAATTAGTAGATAGGAAAGTCATTTTGAACAAGAAACTCTTCAGTCTCTCACAGAAGGGCTGGTGGATTTAAAGCACATGATTCTGGATTGACAGTACAACTCTTTACCACTGAGACAATTTTACATTTTAAAGTTGCAGTGTGGGATTAATTGAATATAATATTCATTATTTTTTGTATTTGCCATGAAATCAGAAGTGATTCTCAACAAAACTGCAATGTTGTATATCTATTTAGAGATAAGAGCAAACAGAACAAGCAAGCGGGGATCTTGTAAATGTGAAGGCAGCACTTGAAAAAAAATCAATCTCAAAGTCCATGGATCTTCTATTTTAACACTGAAAATCATTTCAGTGTATCAGCTTGGTATTAACCTACTGTCAAGGAGAAAAATAGAATACAAATAAACAAAAAAGGATGAGTAAAGGATAAGGAATACTGTAGCTATTATGACAGAAGCACTCTTACCTTTACTGTTTCATTTCTTATCCTATCCTAAAAAGTTCAATATTGCTACAGGTAAAAAATTGTTTACTGGAGAAATCCAGAAATGCTGGACATGTGAAGTGCATATACTGCACAATTATATAAACCTGGGCGATTCATTATCACTAGAATGTCCTTAATTCACTGTTTCTTTAATTTTAATAATTTTATTATCCAGAAATGTCTGAAACAGTACATTGACAGAGAATTACCAGAAATTGAGTCAAGGCTTATTAGTTATATTTCCTTGTCATTAAAAGGACCAGGGATATTTCTCATTTCACAACTTTATTTTTTCCTGCACAATATAAATAGTAACATTTCGAGAATGTTTTATTGTTTACTCAATATATCACATTCAACTTCATATCCAATTACGCAAAATAATTCATTGAATCATCATAATGCCCTCATTTGTCATATGAGAAGAGAAACCTAGGACAGTATTTTTACTGTGGCATAACAAGCAAATGACAGACAATTGTGAAAGGACCAGACACTGACTTCTACCCACTTCATAAAGAGGAATTTTCCCTGACAACAATAACCATATACCATACAAATAATTACAAGGTCAAACATACCACCTCTCATGCTCCTGTAAGAACCAAACATTCGGTTCAATGTTTGGTGCAACTTGATTCAATTTATTTACAGTTCTGGTGTTTTTTAGGGAAATAAGTTGGAGTGTGGAGGAAGCAAAGAGTGTCACACAATAAAGTCCTTGTTTAGTCCAGTGGTCTCAAGCCAGATTAACACAAGGCATAATTCCTTAATTAGGAACAGTCAATGTCCAGTTCAGCAAAAAGTTCACAAACACAAGAAGCTTCTGATTTCTTCAATCATCCAGCAAATTTCATCTCACAGCAGTTACAAGTCAACTTTTCCTTCAATCATCCAGCAAGTGAAACTTCTGTGACCTTTTTCTCCAGGATTGTTCTGGTTACACCTTGCCACAGGAAGTGCCACAGTCTCTTCACCCACTATCCATCACTGTTACTGCCCTTTCTCACAGTGTGGAAAGTGCTCTCTTTAATTGGTCCCACAGCTGTTTATGGTTTGCAAGATCATGTGTCCATAGTCAAGATATGTGAGGACCAACACAACGGCTAGAAAAGCCAAATATCAAGGGTTCTAATACCCCAACAGTGTATTTTAAAATATTACATTTCATGCTGTCTGTAGAATACTCTATCATCTTTGATAATATCTTCCCTTCATGATGACAGAAAACTTATAATTTGAAGAAAATCTCATCATAATATTTTAAGATTTTAAAAGGTTTTTCAGTCATTAATTATAAAAAGAAAGGTGAGAATGGTAGTGATTACAGGGTACATATGTCCAAGGATATTTTTACTTTTAAGATAACAGAGATTGTGAGGATGGTGCAGAAAGCAGCAAAGATTAGATCTATTGTTCTTAGGAAGCCACTGAGTCCTAGTTTACTTGACAATACCTAACAATAATAACGACAACATCAAGGTGATTTTTAACAACTTTAATCGTTTCTCTATCTATCATAATGTTACCTACTGACCCAGTGATGAAGATATTTTTTTCTTGATGTTCAGTATATTCAATATCGAGACCTAATCAATATTGAAGACTGTGGTCTTTGATCTTTGCAGTAGGTGCTTCAAACCTTCATTTTCTACAAACAAGTTTGTGTCATTTACGTAATACAAATTGTTGTTGAGTCTTCCTCAAATTATGACCTGTTTTATTACATAGAGTTCAGCTTCTTAAATTATTTGTTCAACAAGCAATTGAATAGGTATAGAAAAATAAAAAAACAACCTTGAT
>NW_006399757.1:6370621-6374020 GCF_000299155.1 Elephantulus edwardii | reverse complement strand
AAAAAACACGTAAAAACAGCGAGGCTTGTACATCAGCAGAAAACTGCCAGAGATCCAGGCTGGATTTAGAAGATATGTGGTACCAGGTAATCATTCCTATGTCAAATGGACCTTGGTTGAATTCAGGGAGTCCCAAAAAAGATGTCTATCTGTGCGTTAATGTGATTATGCAAGGCATTGTACTGTGTGGGTTATAACAAGTGATGAATAGTATTGAAAAGAACGGGAATCCCAGAACATTTAATTGTACTTATGAAAAACCTATCACTTGACTAAGAAGTTGTTGTCTGAAAAAAGTAAGGGAACACTGTATCGTTTAAAATCAAGAAAGGTGTGAGTCAGGGTTGTAATTCAATCTTCATATCTGTTTAATCACTATGCATAACAAATAATTAAATTATTAAAGTATTAAGAAGAGGATGTGGCATCAGGATCTGAGGAAGATTCATCAACAACCTGCATTAAGTAGGTAACACAACCTTGATTGCAGAAAGTGAAGTAGACTTGACAGCTTTCATTATGGATTACATCTCAAATCAAGAAAACAAAATCTTCATCAGTGGGTCAATAGACAACATTGTGGTAGATGGAGGAGAGATATGAATTGTAAGAGATTCCATTTTATTAGGATCCACAATCTACAACCTTAGCACCAGTAGTCAGGAACAAAAAGACATGTTGCATTGGGAAAGTCTGCAATTATGGAGCTCTCCAGAGTTCTGAAAAGCAAGGATGTCAGTTTAAAGACTAAGGTGCACTTGATCCAAACAATGTTCTTTTCAGTTACTTACTGTGCATTTAATAGTTGGTCAGTGAATCAAAATAATGGAAGAATCAATATCTTTGAGTTGTTATGTGGGGAAGAGTACTAAGTATCCCATGGATTGTCAAAAGAACAAACAACTATGTCCTAGAGATAGTGCAGACAGAATGTTCTTTAGAAGGACTGTGAAACTTCGTATCACTTACTTGGGCATGTTGTTAGGAGGGACCATCCTTTCAGAAAAATATCATGCTCAGAAAAGTGGACAGTCAGTGAAGGAGGGAAGGACACTCAGTCAGATGGATTGACATAATGACTGTAACAACGGGGCACTAGTGTGGCAGAATTGATGAAGGTGGCGTAAAATAGGCAGATTTCAGATCTAGTATTCACAGGGCTGCTATGAGTTGTGCTCAACTTGAAAGCATCTAAGAAAAACAAGAAATATCCACTTAAGGAGTTCTGGTGGCCCAATGGAAAGTTTCTGTGTGACTAAACCAATGACATGCAATTTGAATCCACCATGGGAGAAAGATAAGTAATCTCTTCCTGTGTGATTTGCAGCCTCTGAAACCCACTGGAAGGTCAGCTATGGGCTGTTTTCAACTCAGTGGTATATTATAACAACAATAACAATATCCACTTACTTTATTTAAATTACTGCCTCAAGGCTTATGAAGATGTTAAGCATAGAAATAATTAAGTCTTCTGGAAGTTCTATTCTCAATTTTATCCATAATTATTATTATTATCCACACATTTTAATTACTTTGCATATTCACTAAACTGCAAAGAAGCATCTTTCTAATATTATCTTCTTTCAGGTAATATCTGTTTGTCATCAGTAATGTTATCGCTCATTCTAAGACTTCTTCTGAATTCAGCTTTAAATTCTGGCAGTTCCTGGTTCATATATTATTGGAGCAATTTTTTAATAATGATCATTTGAGACTTACGAGAATTATTTTTAAATGAGACTATTCAGTAGAGGAAAGTTTTTATCTAGCTTACTGCAGTTGCACAGATATAGGCATTAAGTAGATTAAGACATGAGTACAAGGGAAAATGAGAAGAAGGAAACAGGGTTGAGGCTAGGTATAAAGGAATACATATATGCATACCATGTTTATTGTGGCTTTGTTCACAGTAGCAAAGAGTTGGAAACAACCTAAATGTCCAACAAAAATTGAATGGATAGAGAAGCTGTGGTATATTCACACATACACTGCATTGAAAAACAAGGAACTCATGAAATATTATACAAAATGGGTGACCCTGAAGACATTATGCTGAGTGAAATATCTCAGTCACAAAAGGACAAATACTGCATAATGCACTGTTGTAAACCGGGACTGATATCTGGGTTGGGGTGGGGGAGACTGAGAAAGATGGGATAAATTATGTATACTGTATTGAAACAGATGAGGCAGAGAACTGTTTAAAAGGGATATGTGATTAGGTATTATTGTCATGATAGGAGTCCAGAAGGAAGGCTGCATAGTGGAGTGGACTTGAGGGGAAGGACTCTATAACAATAATAGAATTTTTCTTTTACTTTTCAAACATGAGAGGAGGGGTAGACAGGTAGAAAAGTGCAACAATGAATGAATGGGAATCCAAAGTTTCTGTAAAATTTCATTAAAATTAATTTTAAAAAAAGGATATTAAAGAAAATCCAAAAGACAAACAAAAAAGAAATATTTAAAAGACCATAGACATTTTGTGGAAAATGAATGTATGCTAAGAGTGGGGATAATAACTAGAGAAATTTTAATAGGACCAATACAGTGTAAATAAGGTTTTCGGAGTGAGAGTTAGTGAAGGAAGAATGGAAATTTTTTGGAAATGATGCTATGAAACAACAAAGGCATCTATCATAACAATTAGTCTGTGCAAGCTGAATTTAGTAGAGATCGTGGTACTAGGGTTATTATAACTAATGTTAGATGGATCTTGGCAGAAAGCAAAGAATACCAGAGGAATGTCTATCTGTGCTTCATTGACTATTCAAAGGCTTTTGACTGTATGGCTCACAGCAAGATATGGCTGACTCTGAGAAGAATGGGAATCCCAGAACATATGATTGTGCTTATGCAAAAGCTATACTTGGACCAAGAGGCAGTCATCAGAACAAAGCAAGGAGACACTACATGGTTCAAAATCAAGAAGGGGGTCCATCAGGGATGTATTTTGTCTCTATACCTTTTCAATCTGTATACAAAACAGATCATCTGACATACTGCACTGTACAAAGAGGAATGTGGCATCAGGATTGGTGGAAGAGTCATTAATAACCTGTGCAATGCAGATAACACAACACTGCTTGTGAAACTGAGTAGGATCTGAAGTGCTTGCTGCAGAAGGTCAAGGACTACAGCCTTCAATATGGACTGAAGACATCAAGAAGACAAAGATTCTCACCACTGGGCCAATTGGCAGCATCAGTATGGATGGTAAAGAGATTGAGATAGTTACCAGTTTTAGTTTGCTTGGCTCAAAAGTCAACACTCTTGGTACCAGCAGCCAGGAATGCACTGGGAAAACCATCTGTGAGGGACCTCTTTTTTTTTTCTATAATTATATTTTATTAATTTTCATAAACATTTACAGAGATTTTGGGCTTCCACTCATTCATT
>NW_006399757.1:6351893-6368556 GCF_000299155.1 Elephantulus edwardii | reverse complement strand
TTAGGGCTGTTGTACATAGGGTCGCTATGAGTCACAAGCGACTCGACGGCACATAACAACAATAACATACTTTGGAGAGTTGGACAGTGACTAGAGATGATAGAAAGAGAATTGATATGCCTTTGAGTTGTGGTGCTTGAGAAAAGTGTTGAATATACCATGGACTGCTAGGAGAACAAATAGGTTTGTCCTGGAGGAGGTGAAGCTGGAATGATCCTTGGAGTCAAGGATTCTGAAGCTTCATGTGACATACTTTGGGCATGTTTCAAGGAGGGACTTGTCCTTGGAGAAAGACATCATGTTTGGAAGAGTGGAGGGACAACACAGAAGAGGAAGACCCTCAATGAGATGGACCAATTCTGTGATTGTGGTGGTGGGAATGAGTGTGTCGGATACGGCAAGGTTGGCCCGGGATAGAGCAGCGTTTAGGGCTCTTGTACAGAGGGTCACTATGATTATAGATAGAGTGAATATTTTAAAGGTTTGCATTGACATAAATGAATAGAGAATAGGATTTAAGAAGAAGATATTCAGAGCTCCAATAATAACAGAAATGATGATGATGATGGAAACTAACCTAGGAAGCTGAGATTTCTGATATTATCTGTTATAAATAAAGATGTGACAAAAGGAAGAACTCTTACGGTCTAATAAACAAATACTAGATAAAGTTTGAAGTAAAGTGATAACCCTTAGAGAATGTAGTAAAAGCCAGATAATAATTTGTAGTTGAGTTATAAAAGAAAGAGAAATGATCCATCCAGCTATCCCACTACTCAAAACATAACCCAAAGACATCAGAGCTGTGACACAAACAGATGTATGCAATTCACGTTTATTGCAGCATTATTCACAATAGTATTATTTACAAAAAAGGGAAGCAGCCCAAGTGCCCATTACAAGATGAATGAGTAGAAAAACTGTGGTACGTTCACACAACAAAATACAAAGCAGCATCGAAAAATAACGAACTCATGAAATACTATACAACACATGTGAGTCTGAAAGACACTGTGCTAAGTGAATTATCTCAGTCACAAAAAAGAGAAATAGAATCTAAGACCGAGGACCACTTTTATAAATACTGGATAGTTAAGGAAGAGACAGGGGTTTGGGAGTATAGGAAAAGAATGGATAAGTCCCATATTAGAATAAGTGATGGGAAGTTCAATCTGAAATGAATAGGTGCAGATATTTCAATTACCAGTTGAATTGTATACCAATGTATTGCAATTATCAATACAGAACAAGATATACATTATTGTTTAAAGAGGAAGGAACATAGGAGTGGGAAAATATATAACAGAGAAGTGGGTGAAGGTATACAATAAGCATTTGCTTTACACTGTAACACATTAATTGCAATAGGCAATAGTACTTAATTTCTATGAATTATTTACAGATAAAAAACCACCTAATGTAATTTGTAAATTTTTACCTTTCACTCAAATGAAAAACAAAAAATAAAGTAAGGAAAAAAGAAGAGAGACATAAAACTCGGTGATATCTGAATATCTACAACTTTCACTTTGCAATCTCCTTTTATATATCCATGTTGCTCTATTAGGTGAATAATTATTTCCTTTTCACATAAAAACACCTAGTGGTTTAAAAGAAATTAGAATATATTAAGATATATCTAACATACTCAGCTATTGATAGCCAAACTCATATTTCAGGCCCCTGAACTCTAAACTGTCATGAAAACTTCTTCTCTTCTGATTTTTCTCTTGAGCAGACGAATAAGACTTGTAAAGTAAAGCAGATCTAATATGTCCCCAGATATAGCAGATGAGA
Source organism: Elephantulus edwardii (assembly GCF_000299155.1). Classification (NCBI taxonomy): domain Eukaryota; kingdom Metazoa; phylum Chordata; class Mammalia; order Macroscelidea; family Macroscelididae; genus Elephantulus; species Elephantulus edwardii. The sequence continues at coordinate 6,366,759 of NW_006399757.1, read as the reverse complement.
AACTGAATCACAGTTGACAGTAAATTCGTTCCTTAGTTAATGTTCTAAGAAGTAATCACGCCAGACCTTGAACACATTGCTTAAGATATTAAAACCCTTAAAATGATGTTTCAGGCAGTGTAGTGCATGGTGAGCTGCATTGTTAACCCAAGGCTGGGTTTTTCCAGTGGTTTGTATACATCAATGGCTTCGGGGGGCGGGTGGAGATGGGTTGTTCCCTCAATGAGGTGAATTAACACAGTGACTACAACAATGGGCTTACGCACTGGTAAAGGCAGAGATCATGAGCATATTGCTGAATAAGGTAATGCTCTAATCTGCATTTATAGGTGAGAATGAGTCATTATTGACTCAATTGCATCTAACATCAATCACTCCTCCCAGTATGATTTACAACCTCACAAAACCAACTGAGTCATAAACCAACTTGAAGTCAGAGAATTTAAGTAAACAACACCTCATGAAAAACAATAATTGATTTTTGATTGGAAACAGTCTATGAATTTAAATCTGCAGTTCAAAGAAAAAGTAAGAACTGTATCCTTGTGAATACTTTGTCTTACAGCAGAATAAGGAGAGAGAGATAAAATGAAAAACTCCTATAGGTTCATCTGAGTGTAAAAGTGCTGCAGTGACTGAACGTGTTTTATATATTGTAGCATTTAAAGATCTTGGGAGTATTACAAGTAAATGATTTAACTACTTTCAGCTGTCCTGTAAGTTGTTCATAATCACTGATTTTGCTTTTCAGATGAGCATAATAACGTTCTCAATATAGCTCTTCCAACGACAACAGCAATGCTGACTCTTCAGTATGAGACAGCTCGGTAACACAGGATATCTTCACATCCAAGCGAAGCAAAAAATAAAAAAGGAATGAAAACCATGTGGCGGCAGCTTGGTATGTCTTCAGATTCATTTTTATTCAATGACGACACCGAGTCTGAAAAGTTAGATCATTTTCATCAAGTTTCTCTGCGTAGCCATGACTCCTGACTTCTTTCATTGTTAGATCTGATAATAATATAATTGATATTAAAATGCTATATGTCATTTGTTTGAATCCACTAGATGTTTAACAGGAGAAAGAAGGATAATCTCCTCTTCTGTGAGTTATATAATCTAACAGGTCAGCTATGAGTCGGTTCTGACTTGATGGCAGTGAGTGAATGAGTATGTAACTTCAGAAAAAAAGAACTGAGAACATCTGGATCCTAGTCTCTGTTGTGACAACTAAGTCTGACCATAAGATAGGAAAATGTAGAAAATTTCTAGGCAATGAGGAGAAAACGGAGTATGCAGGGCAAGTACTGGTGGTCTGTAGGCAATAGTGTGTTTAAAGACCATACTTCTCTGGTTATTTGAATCCACCAAGAATTCCATGGGAGAATATTTGAATTCTCCTCTTCTACAATTTATGGCCTCTGAAATACAACAAAAGATCAGCTATAAGTAAGTGTTAATTTCACTGTAATTAGTGAGCTTGAGTTTACACTAAGCTAGAATATTTCATGAACTTGCCTCACTTTAACTCTATTAATTTTTAAAATTAATAAGTTAACTCTATTTTACAAACAGACATATGTTAAATATAGGCATTACGTGAAATTAAAAAATGTAATTTATGTATAGAAATATTTTTAAATTAAGAATTGTATGATTTCAGGGGTATGTGTGTGTGTGTGTGAACGCGCGCACGTGTGTGGCATGAGTGGCATCCATTTCCTAAACAATATGACTCTGGAAACTCTATGAACATTGATAAATTATTATTATAGAAAGGCTTCAGGACTTTTTTTCATAGGGTCACTCACTATGAGTAGTGCTTGACTCAATAGCAATCAACAACAACTCTATATATATAAAATGTGCTACTGAGTCAACTGTAATTATAGAGACCCTTTAATGGCTCTAATCTTGCCATATCTTGAGCCAGTTGTTGTTACTGTTGTGTGTTGTGTACTGTAGAGTTGGAACCAACCCATAGCTGACCCTCCATTGGATTTTCAGATGTAGTTAATAGTGTGGGAGGAGACTGCCCATCCTTCTCCCATAGAGCAGCTGGTGGCCCTGAACCATGTGCCTTCAGGCTTGCAGCACAGCTTCTTGCCACTAGGCCACCAGAGCTTACGTGTGTGTGTGTGTGTGTGTGTGTGTGTGTGTGTGTATAATGTGTATAATATTATTCAATATTAGATAATAATTAGTATTATTCAATGTTAGATAGTGGCTTGTTTCAGTGAATGGAGGGAAATATATATAACATATTAATTGCACCCAAAGAAAAGCAGAATTGCCAAAATTAATCTTTGGTAAAATAGACTTTAGGATGAAAACCACCATAAAAGATAAGGAAAGAACAATAAATCAATTAGACATAATCTTGGTCAACAAGTACACCCCAAATGATAGACCTGCAAAATACATAAAACAACAATTAACAGAGTTGAAGAAAGAAATAGACAACACTACAATAGTGGTAGAAGACTTTAACACATTACTTTCACCAAAGGATAGGTCAACTCAAAAGAAACTTAACAAAGATGCTGAGGTCTAAACTATACAATCAGACAACCTAACCCTGAGGACGTATTCCGGGTAATACACTCAAATAAAATCAATTTACTTTCTATGTTCACTTGGTACATTCTCCAGAATTGATCGTATATTAGCACACAAAACAAGTCTCAACAAATTTAAAAAAATTGAAATAATACAAAGTATATTCTCAAACCACAATGGCATAACACTAGAAATTAACAACAAGAGCGGGAAGCTTATAAAACTGCATACAGGGAAGCTAAATAACACCCTGCTAGAACAGACTTAGTTATAGAGAAAACAAAACATGAAATAAAAGAAAAATCCTGGAAGAGATGATAAAAATACAGCATGACAAAACATCTGGACATAACTAAGGCAGTCCTTAGTAGACAGTTGATAATAGTAGGCAACAATATAAAAAAAGGAATGAAGACACAAAATTAATGATCTAACTCAATACTTCCATCAAAAAGAAAAAGGACAACAATCTAACCCAATAGCTTCTAGAAGAAAGGAAACTATAAGGAGAAGAGCTGAAATCAATGAGATAGAAAACAGAAAAAAAAATTGAAAACATCAAGACCCAATGCTGGTTCTTTGAAAAGAAAAGATCAATCATATTGAAAAAAACTTAGCAAAAACAAAAGAAAGAGAAGACACAAATAACTCAAACAAGAAATGCGAGAAATGTTATCACAATAGAATCAGATGACATTAACTTTGAAGCATTAAACACTAATGATTGAAAATCAGATATGTTGTGAGATGACATCAAGGATATCAACCATGACAAAAGCAAAAAGTTCATGGCAAAGATAGAGGAGGGGGGAAAAATTCACTTAAAAAGAGATAGAAAAGGCACTGGTAAGTTTAATTGGGGGAGTAAAATGAGAGAAAGAGACTCCCACATAAGTAAAACACTTCTGATACAGAAAAACTAAGTGAGAGGTATATAGAACTCCTTGATCTCCAAATTTACTGTTGTTGTAATGTGCCATTGAGTTGCTTGCAACTCATAACCATCCTAGGTACAACAGCTCTGAACCCTGTTCTATCAACCTTATTATCTCTGACACACCTACTCCCCTAACCCCAGTCACTGAATCAACACATCTCATCGAGGGTCTTCCTCTCTTGCACTGTCCATTCACCCTTCCAAGCATAATATCCCTCTCCAAGTACTGGACCTTCCTTGCACCATGCCTAAAGTATACCAGACAAAGCGTCAGAATCCCTGTTTCTTCAAAAAGCTGAACATAGAAATTCCATATGACCCAGCTATTTCATTACTAGAAATATGCCCCAAGGAAAACAAAACTGAGGTACAAAAATTTGTATGCAGCTATTCATAGCAGCTTCATTCAGTCATTCACAATAACAAGAAAATAGAAACAACTCAAATGTGCATTAACAAATGAACAGATTGGAAAATAGTTGTACATTCACAATAGAATACTATGTATCACACAGGAGCAATGAGTTTGAAAAAATACTATGTAATATGAGAGAGGCCAGAGATCCTTACACTGAGCAAACTAACTCAATCTCATAAGGACGAGTACCATATTCATATACCACTATTGTAAAAGTAGAAGGATAACTAGAAAGATATGTACAAAAGTTCAAATGGAGAAGGGAGAGAGGTGAAGGTGGGGAAGATGAGAAATCATGGCCTTATAGAGTTTTCTGAGTAGAATAAAGATGTGAATGAATTATGAAAAATCCAATTGGGATCTAAAATGATGGGGTATAGTGGGTAAATATTAATGGTGACTAATTTTATAAAACGTATGTTTTAACCAATGTTCATAGCAGCATTATTCACCATCACATGAACACAGAAACAGTCCAAATGTCCAACCACAGTCAAATGACTTGAGAAATTGTGGTACATTCATACTATGGAATACTATGCAGCATTCAGGAGCAATAATTTTAAAAATCAGTACATAATTTGGGAGGGATTGAGAGCATTATATTGAGAGAAGTAACTCAGTATCATAAGGAAAAATATTGTGTAAGACTGAGATGATAATGTTAGGGGTTCATTTTTGTATAATTACGGAAGTTGAATAATATTAATTACTGGGTGGCAATTTTTTGTGGGCATTTTTATTGTAATTGAGATTACTCAGAGTTTTAGAGAATTAAGAGGGTTCCTGAAGTTAGTGTACATAGAAAGGACATAAATAAAATATAATTAGTTCTTTTTTGTTAGAAAGGTTAATTGATGTTATGTTTTGAATAGTAGATATGTTTTTTGGGGGAAGGGTATTTTCTAATCATAATAGATCAAAGGGGAGTGGTATAAAATCATTGCAAAGAATCCGAAAAGCTTCAAACATTTATAGGTGTTGGAGGGTGAACGCAAGTTTTAGATTAGTAAAGGAGTTAAGTTTGATGGCTAAAATAAAGCCTAATAGAGTTATAGTTATTTCTGTAAATTTTAGGTGAGTGGGTATAGATAATTGTGGGGTTATCATTGGATAATACAGTGAGAGCTTAGGTAGCCAGTGAAAATACTTCCTACTGCTGGGTGTTTAATAGGGTTAATTAAATTAAGGTTATTTTCATTAATTATTAGGTAGTGTGGTCATCCTAATAGGATGAAGAAAATCATTCCAGTGATATAAATGACTGTTACTGATGCTGTTACTAAGGTTTTTATGATGGCTCAGGCATTGGCCTGGGATAGGTTAGCAGTTTTGATAATGAGGCCAATGGAGTAGAATCCTGTGAGGAAGGGTATACCTGTAAGGGCCAGGCTGCCAATGGTTAAGGCAGAGGTAGTATATGGTAAAGATTTAAATAGGCTGCCTATTTTCTTTTCCTGTCTTTTGTAGTTGAGATTATGAATAATAGATCCAGAGCATACAAATAGTATTGCTTTGAAATATGCATGGCTATAGATGTGTAGGAAGGTTAGGTGTAGTTAGTTAATGCAGATAGTAACTACTATGAGGTCAAGTTGACTTTAGGTTGAGAATGCAATAATTTTTTTAAATGTCATTTTGTGTTAGTATGGAGAAAGCTGTAAATATGGTAGTAATAGCACCAAGATATAGGGTGAGTGTTTGTACTGTAGGATTATTTTGTATAAGAGGGTTGTTGTTATGTGCTGTAGAGTCGCTTGCAACTCATAGCTACCCTATGTACAACAGTCCTAAATCCTTCTCTATCTTGTGCCAATAGCACTGCCTCCGATACGCTCATCCCAATTACCCCAGTCACTGAATCAATCCACCTCATAGAGGGTCTTCCCCTGCTGCACTGTCCCTTCACCATCCCTAGTATGATGTTCCTCTCCAAGGACCAGTCTCTCCTTAAAACATGTCCAAAGTATATCAGATGAAGCCTCAGAATCCTTGCCTCCAAGGAGCAGTACATGGTACATTCAGTACTCTTCTCCAGCACCACAGCTCAAAGGCATCAATTCTCCTTCTCCCTAGTCATTTTCCTACTCTGACGCATAACAAGTGATTGCAAAGACCATGGCCTGTATTAGACACACCTTAGTCTCCAGAAAGGCACCATTGCTCTTCATACTTTGGAGAGGTCCCTAACAGCAGACTTTCCCATTGCAATATGTCTTTTAATTTCCTGGCTGCTGGTGCCAAGAGTGGTATTGACTGTGGAGCCAAGCAGACTAAAGTTGTTAACAATCTCAATCTCTTCACCTTTCATCCTGATGCTGCCAATCAGCCCAGTGGTGAGAATTTTTGTCTTCTTGACATTGAGCCTTAATCCATATTAAAGGCTGCAGTCCTTGACCCTTTTCAGCAAGTGCTTCAGGTCCTCCTCAGTTTCAGCAAGGAAGGTTGTGTCATCTGCATAATGCAGATTGTTGATAGATGCTTCCATGAATCCTGACACCTCACTTCTCCTCATAGAGCCGAGCCTCCTGGATAATCTGCTCTGCACATAGGTTGAAAAGATATGGAAACAGGACACATCCCTGGAAAGCATCCTTCCCAGTTTTAAGCTATGTAGTGTTTTCTTGCTCTGTTCTGATGACTGTCTCTTGGTCCAAGTATAGGTTTCACATTAGCACAATCAAGTGCTCTGGGGTTTCCATTTTTCTCAGAATCAGCCAGTTTGTTATCATCCACACAGTCAAATGCCTTTGCATAATTAATTAAACACAGATAGACATTCTTCTGTTATTTCCTGCTTTCAGCTAAGATCCATCTAATATTAGCTACAATATCCCTAGTACCATGACCCCTTCTATACCCAGCCTGGTCTTCTGGCAGTTTTCTACTGATGTGCTGTTCCAGTCATTTTTAGATAATCTTCAGTAGAATCTTGCTTGCATGTGAAATCAATGATATTGTTCTCTAGTTTCCACACTCTGTAAGGTCACCTTTCTTTGGAATGGGAACAAATATAGATCTCTTCCAATCAGTTGGCCCAGTGGTTGTTCTCCAGATTTTTTGGCACAACTTGGTGAGCACATCCAGTATCCATGAGAACCAAAATATGACTTTCAGTATATACCACCTGATTTTCAGCACCACATCAGGAACAGGTTTGAGGACTTGAAGACTAATGAGTGAAGAGCAAATGAGTTGTGGGAGGATGTCAAAGGTATCATCCAGAAAGAGTGCAAACGGTCATTACAAAGACAGAAGAGAAAAAGAGACCAAAATGGATGTCAGAAGAAACTCTGAATATTACACTGGAGCACAGAGAAGCCAAAGCAGAAGGAAGAATTCAAGATACTAAAGAGCTGAATAGAAGCTTCCAAAAGGCAGCACGGGATGACAAAGCAAAATATTACAATGAGATGTGCAAGCAGCTAGAGTCAGAAAATCAAAAGGTCCAAACTCGTAAGCTCAAGAAACTGAAGAACTAATTAAAACCTCGAGTTGCTATAATCCAGGATGATTTTGGCAGAATATTAAATGATCCAGGGAGTATTACAAAAAGATGGAAAGAATATACTGAGTCACTGTATAGAAAGGAATTGGCAGACACAGAAGAATTTCATGAAACCACATATGAGCAAGAGCCTATGGTAATGAAGGAAGAGGGTCAAGCTGTGTTGAAAGAAATAGCAAAAAAATAAGGCCCCAGGAATACATGGTATTGTAAGAAATACAATATGAATAAAAGAATGTGTGAAACACAATGTATATGAATTTTGTATGCAAACCTATATAAAAGAAAAATAAAATAAACACAAAAAGAATGGATCATTAATAAATTCCACACACAAAAAAAACAATTAAAATTGGAAGTCAATGCCTTAAACGTTTAATACATAGAAGTTATAATTTTAAAACACTTTAAAAGAAACAAAAAGATTTTGGTCTTTATTCCACGAAGAAGGTTTCACACGTATAACTATTTCTTGTATTCTGTGATGGTGATGTTTGAATTATTAACTGTGTCCAAAACCAATTTCAAATTGAATATTAGGGTAGATGTTGTTCCAGCTAAGTTTATTTCTCTTTTTTAATATTCTGTATAGTCCTTCACTCACATTATATTTTATTTATTTATATTGTGGTTTTCATTTTATTTCCTCTCTTACAATCATCCCATGAATAAATACTTTCATGAAAACGTGTAAGCCAGATACTTCATGTCTCATGCTCTAATATCTCTCTTATATATTACCCCTTATAAGTTTCTAAGTCCATGTAGATATTCCTGTTGCATTTTATTTGTATTAATATATACCACATATATTGTATATATTAATGTAGAACACAAGCTCTTCACATAGCTTTCTTTCATTCCATTTGTTTAAGAATATTAAGAGAACTTTAATCTAAAACACATATCCACATACTGAAAAATATTAAAAACATTCAACTCAGTAACAATTAATTTTATAGCAAGGTTAACAGCACTCCACAGAATCATTTGTCCAAATTACCAATCTAAACACTTGTTTCTAAAACGTGTTTCTTCAAAAGATTCTCAGAGGATCTACATAAAATATATATTTATATTGACTTATTAATATTTATTTTCTTTGACAGAGTGGTTCACTGTGCAGAGCAAACAGGGACACACATGTATTATAACATGACAATAGATTCAAGCAAAGATGGCTAATTAGATACTGATACTTTCCTTCTTTACAGCTAGGCTCTCACCAGATTTCCAGAAATACCAGTATTAACCTTCAATGTCATGTTTCCTGCTCTGTTTTCTTTTTGATTTCCACTCTCTTCTTTTAGGATAACCGTTCAGAATTGCTCGGCTAAACCAAAGCCAAACCTCTCCAGCAGATTGAACCCACCAACAGCTCTGAGAAGAAAGATGTACACCTTCCTCCTGCATGATTTACATACTCTCAAAATTCTGCTGGAGGGTCATCTATAAGTTAGTTCCCACTCAATGGCAAAAAGGACTTTGAGGTATGTTTGAGTGTATTTCTTGTCTTTGGCTTAATCTCAGTGGATACTTCCAATCAAGTACTATTTATACATTGATTGTTGTTGTTAAGTGCCATTGAGTTGTAGGAGATTCGTAACAACCCTATGAAAGAAAAATCTGAACACTTGTATAACTTCTGTCCTTTCTCCAGGTTCATAGGGTTTTCAGAGGCAAGCTATTTCCAAAGTAGATGCCACTTCTACTTCCAATCTTGTTTTAATTGGAGGGCTCCACCAAACACTGCCCACCATGGGTAGCCATTCTTGCATTTGACACATAAGTGTCACAGTGTTCAGCTTCACAGCAACCACAAGTTACCTCTGTACAGCAAGTGGATAGACCAGGGCTGTATTATCTAGAAGAATGTTTGACCAAAAACAATTAAAAACAGGTCTGAGGGCCACGGATCATCACGTTCTGTCCTCTAGGCCAACTGATCTCTCTCTATACTGTTGTTAAGTGCCGTCAAGTCGTAGGTGACTCATAATGACTCTATGAATGGAAGACCTGGACACTATACATTGATTAGGAAAATAAAAAACAAATCCATGAGAAAGAATTGGCCAACATTAATGCTATTTTGTTTAATTTGTTGTTGTTAGATGATGTAGAGTTGAATACAATTCAGCTATTCTGTGAACAACAGACATGTCCCCTTTGTGCAATCCTCATCGTCTCTGACACACTTGAGCCATTGCAGTAGTCACTGAGTCCTCCACCTGGCCAAGGACCATCCTTTCTTTTGCTGATCTTCCACCTTTCTAAGTGTGATATCCCTCTCCAAGGAATAACCTCTACTAGCAACATTTCCACAGATTGTGAGAGAAAGCTTTGCCATCCTTGTCTCCTAGTGCATTCGAGTTGTTCTTTTTCCAAGACATGTCCATTTGTTCTTCTGGCAGTCTGTGTGATATCCAGCAGTCTTCTCCAACACCCCAGCTCAAAGGCGTCAATTCTTCTTGCCTCATCCTTATTCGTTGTCCACCTTTTAGTTGCAAGCAACTGATTGAAATTATAATGGCCTGAATCAAACACGCCTCAGTCTTCAAGTTAACAGTCATTGCTGCTTAGTAATTTGGAAAAGTCTCTGACAGCAGATTTGCCCAATACAGTAAGACTCTTGATCTCCCTACTACTAGTACCAATCAACCAATTAACATTTTCAATTTATTTTAGTCCAAAAACACAAAAGTAACATAAATATATATTTTAATATTATTGATAATGGATGGGCCTAGTTATAAGAAATATATATAAGAACTACTAAGCTTAAAAATTTTTGTAGGAAGGGTGTATGCCACGGATGTGTCCTATATCCATACCTTTTCAATCTACATGTGGAACAGATCATCTGGGAGGTTGGGCTCTATGAGGAGGAATATGGCATCAGGATTGCATATGGGTTATGCAGGTGACATATCCTTGCTTGCTGAAACTAAGGAGGATCTGAAGTTCTTGCTGCAGAAGGTCAAGGACTGCAGCTTAAAATTTGGATTGAAGTTCAACAATAAGAAAATAAACATCAAGAAAATCTGGGCAGATTGGCAGTATCATGATAGATGATGGTGAAGAGATTGAGATTGGTAACAGCTATCATTTGCTTGGCTCCGCAATCAGCACTCTTGGTACCAGCAACCAAAAAATCAAAAGATGAATTGAACTTGCAAAGTCTGTTATTAGGGACTTCTCCAGAGTGCAGATAGAAAGTTATGCTACCAAGTCAAAAGTGGGCTATTTTAGTCTGTAGCCCTCAGGCCTGGTTTTAATTGTTTTTTGGTCAAACATTCTTCTAAGTGGTATAGCACTGGTATGTCCATTTTACAGAGGTAACTCGTGGTTGCTGTTGATTGTGGATTCAAGAAGAGGAAAGAGTGCAGCATTTCTTTTCTGGGTTTGGACAATAGCTTACTGGTATATATATATATATATATATAGGTTTCATATGAGCATAAGTAAGTGTTCTGGAATTCTCATTCTCTCTAATGTTAACCATAATGTGTTATGATCCATACAGCCAAATGCTTTAACATAGTCAATAAAATAAAAATAGATATCCTAGTATATGGATTTTATTATATCAGTGACATGTGTTGTTGTTATTATTGTTGATTACAACTCATCAAGCATGACATACCGACCTTATTAACAAAAGACTTGAAGACCTTCTATAAATAACTGCATTTATTAAAGTTCATAGAGTTTCCAGAGGCATGTTGTTTAGGACATGGATGCCACTCCTGCTTCATATATGAATATAAATATTGTTCAGCAAGTATTTTTACCAATATCTTCTTTTTAATATAAGATATTCAAAAGCAGGGAATTTCTAAAATGTCATGTGGTAAGTGGTCTAATTAATTATTTAAGATAATTTCAATTCAATCTAAATGTGGCACAGATCATCTGAGAGGCTGGGCTCTATGAGGAAGAATGTGGCATCTGAATTGGAGAAAGACTCATCAACAACCTGCATAATGCGATGACACAACCTACCTTGCTTGCTGAAACTGAGAAGCTGAAACACTTGCTGTAGAAGTTCAATGACTTCAGCCTTCAATATGGACTGAAACTCACATCAAGAAAACAAAGATTCTCACCGCTGGGCCAACTGGCAGCATCATGAAACACAGAGAGGAGGTTGAGATTGTTAACAGCTTCAGCTTGCTTGATTCCACAGTCAACAGTCTTGGTAGCAGAAGCCAGGGAATTAAAAAAAATGTATTGGGAAAGTCTGCTGTCAGGGACCTCTCCTGAAGAGTATGATGTCAATCTAGAGACTAAGGTGCACCTGATCCAAGTTATGGTCTTTGCTATTACTAGTTATGTATAAGGGAGCTGAACAGTGGCTAAGAATGACATTAATTTTAAAAAGAATCAATGTCTTTGAGCTGTGGTTCTGGAAAGAAATATTAAATATATCACGAACTGCTAGGAGAACAAAAAAGCCTGTCCTAGAAAGGGTGAAATCTGGCTGCTCGTTGGAAGCAAGGATTTTGAAGTGTCATCTCAAAAACTTTGAGCATGTTTCCAGGAGGGACCAGTCCTTGGAGAAGGATATCATGCTTGGAACGATGGAGGGAGAATATAGGAAAGGAAGACCCTGAATGACATGGATTGACCTGATGTAAAGAGCTGGTGTAGTGGGAATAGGTGTGTCAGGACATTGAGGTTGGCTCAAGATAGAGTAGGGTTCAGAGTATTGTACATAGGGTTGCAAATGATTCTATGAGACCTAACAACATGTTGAAGAACCCCGTATGTGACAAATATTCTCAACATATATTTTCTCCCTTGGTACAAAACCCCAGAAATAAATAAACGACCAAATTTATCTTGGTTTAAATGTTATTTTGGTTTCTTTTTCCAATCCCTCATAGAGGAAATTCTTTAAATAGTTGTAGTTGTTGATATGTGCAATTAAATCAATTATGACTCATAGCAAACCTATGAACAGTAGCTCTGAACATTACTCTGTTCTGAGCCAAGCTCACTGTCTCTAACTGCCCCTATTGCCACAATCCATGTATCAATCCATCTCATCCAGGGTCTTCCTCTCCTGCTCTGATCTTCTCCCCTCACAGCATTATGTCTTTCTTCAAGGACTGGTCCCTCCCGCCACCATTCCCAAAGTATAAGAAGTGGAGTTTCAAAATGTTTGCCACCAAGAAGCAACCTGATTTCATCCTCTCCAGCACAAACCTGTTTGTTTTCTTGGCATGTTCAATACTTTTCTCCAGAACCACAACTCAAAGGCATCAATTCTTCTTCTTTCATCCTTAGTCAGGACTGACTCATAGGTGATCCTTCAGTGAATTTTCAAGGCTGTAAATCCCATGAAAGGAGATTGTCCATATTTCTCTCTCAGAGAAACTCGTAAATTCAAACATACCACCTTTGTGTTGGCAAAACAATTCCTTATTCCCAGGCCACCAGAACTTCATATTAGAAAGAAGGAAAGGAGAGGAAAAAGAAGAAAGAAAAGTACACACACACACACACACACATATACATTGCCAGATTGGAAATAAGGAAGTCATGATGAGCACGCTATCATTTCAATTTAAATTATTTTACTATGGAGTTTGTACAGGATCTTTACACAAGTAATATGCCCATTTTAAGTTTCACTGCTGTTTTTTTGTCAACTGTATATGGAAATTTTTTAAGCACAGGTTTATATAAAATTAGAATAGTCTGCTTAGGAAAATAGCTTGGAGGGAAGATTCTTGTTATGTGCTGTCAAGTTGGAACTGACCCATAGCTGAATCTCCAGCAGATTTTCAGAGGCAGTAAATCACACAGCAGGAGATTGCCCATCATTCTTCTAGGGAGAGGTTAAGTTGGCTAAAATACATTATTTACACACAAATTATTATATGTACAAAACATTTACCATTTCCATTTTAGATGAAAAGATAAAGCAGACGTCATACTTACTCAGACATAAAAAGAGACAGAGGTCTGACACAGTGTTACAAAGTGAATCAAACCTGAAAGCAATACTGTATGATACAAGTCAGTAAAAATCTGAAAAATACTACTAAGTCACATTTTAGTAAAATACCTCTAATGGACGAGTATAAAAAGAACAGTGCTAATTGTTGGTTAAAGCAGTCAAGAAAGTAAACAACATACTGCATTTGGAAAATTTTCTCTCAAAGGCTTCTATAAATTGCTAAGGAGCAAAGATGTCAATGTAAAGACCAAGATGCACTTTCTCCAAGTTATGGTCTTTTCAATTGCTTCCTATTAATCTGCAAGTTGGACAATGCATAAGGCTGGCTGAGGAAGAATTGATGCCTATGAATTGTGGTGTTGGATAAAATGACTAAATACCCCAGTAATTTGCAAAAGAACCAACAAGTCTGTCTTGAAGGAAGTGAAATCAGGATGCTCCTCAGAGACAGGAATAATGAAATTTCATCTCATATACTTTGGACATAATGTCTGGAGAGACTAGTCCTTGGAAAAATACATCATGCTGGAAAATGTGGATTGTTAGTGAATAAGAAGACATTCAACAAGATGGTTTGACACAGTGATGTACAAATGACTCAAGCATGTTGCAGCCTGTGAGGATGCCACAGGATAGGCCAAGATTTAAATCTGTTGGTCATACAGTCACTGTCAGAGTCAATTCAGTGGCACCTAAAATAACAACATAGAGGTAGCCAATAGGAAGGGTTAAGTGGGAGTATATTGCTAATGTGTACTCAAACATGGATTATACCTTAAAACACAAAAATACGCCTCTCATTAGACCAATAAACAACATCATGGTAAAAGAAGAAAGATTGAAGTTGTTAAAGATTTCATTCTACTTGGATTCACAATCAGTACTCAGTGAGTAGCAGTCAAGAAATCCAAATACTTATTTCATTGGGTATAGTGGCTGTCATTGCTATTTTCTCTGGAGTCAGAATCAACTTGAAGTTGACTCTCTAGCAGATTTTCAGAAGCTGTAAATCAGCTGGGAGATTGTAACTCATTCATTTTAACCACTTGTCTTTGGGTTGGCACCACAATTCCTTTTCCACTAGGCTACCACAAGTCTTAAGTCTCCCTAGATCTCTTGCTGTATGGACTGAATATTTTATTTGAGAATTAGTTTCTAATGCTCTCTGCTGTCAGGATACTGTCAGAGTACTGCTTAAAGTACTAAAGATTGCCTCATTCAAGCCATGATATTTTCCACTGTTCATATGCATTTCAAAATTGGAAAACTAAATGTTCAAAGAAGAATAGGTGCCCTTGAATTGTGGTATTGGTAGAGTCTTGATTCACCATGGACTTCCAGAAGAAAAAACGAGTGTCTAGAAAGAACTAACTTGAAGACAAAGAGACTTCATGTCATATATACTGAGCATGCTTTCTGGAGGATACAGCCCATGAAAAAGACATGCAATGAGAGTTGCAGAGTGGATTATATTTG
>NW_006399757.1:6337857-6351763 GCF_000299155.1 Elephantulus edwardii | reverse complement strand
GTGCAACAATGAATGAATGGAATTACAAAATCTCTGTAGATGTTCATTGAAATGAAAAATAAACTAAATTAATTAAAAAAAAAGAAAAGAAAAAGACATGCTTAGAAAAGGAATGATTTCATAAAGGGTAGTAATATCCTCAGTGAGAAAAACAGACAAAGTAACTGCAGCAATAAGTTTAAGCACAGCAGAGACTGTAAAATGGTGCAGACTCCAAAAACATTTATCCATTGTACACAGGATCGCTATGAGTCAGAATTGACTTGATGGCATATAATAACAATAGAACTGCTAGGAGATACTGAACTTCTGTTAAGAATGGTGGAAAAATTGGAAAATGGATAATGTTGATTGTTGAACAACAAAGTAAACATATCTACTATCACTTAACATTCTAATATGAACCAAATTTGTAGCATTTTTTAAACTTTTGTTAAAACATTTGTATTTTTTTTCTTTTCCCTCCCTGCTAACAAACAAAAGAGAAAAAATCTTTCTTTAATTAGATTATAGAAGAAAGATTAAATTAGTCTCAAACTTTTTTTGTTTGTTTGTTTTTAATAATTTTAATGAGCATTTACAGAGATTTTGGATTTTCATTCATTCATTGCTGCACTTCTCTCCCTGCCCAGCACCCCACCCACCCAGTCCACTCCTCTCTTTCAAAATAAAAGAAACACTCCCTCCCTGGGACACAATCCCCCCACACCCCTCCTGCCACCCCAAGTACATTCCACTATGCAACGTTAATTGTGGACTTCTGTGGTCTCAGTCTTTTTTAACAAGCAAGGTAGTGTTATCTGTATAGCACAGGTTGTTGATGAGTCTTCCTCCATTCCTGATGTCACATTCCTCCTCATAGAGCCCAGCCTCCCAGATGATCTGTTCTACATATAATTGAAAAGATCTGGAGACAGTTCACAGGCCTGGTGTACACCCTCCCTGATTTTGAACCATGCAGTGTTTCCTTGCCCTGTTCTGATGACTACCTCCTGGTCAAAGTATAGGTTTCAACCTAAGAACAATCATGGATTGTGGGGTTCTCAATCTTCTCAGAGTGAACCACAGTTTGTTGTGATCCACATAGTTAAAGCCTTTGCATAGTCAATGAAACAAGATTCAAAGGCATTCCTCTGGTACTCTCTTCTTTCAGCCAAGATTCGCCTAACATTAGCTAAAATATCACTAGTCCCATGGCCTCTTCCAAACTCAGACTGTACATCTGGCAATTCTCTACTAAAGTGTTGTTTCAGTCATTTTTTTGGGGGGGGGGTAATTTTCAGCAAAATTATCTTTGCCTGTGATATTAATGATATTGTTTGATAATTTCTGTGCTCTATCGGGTCCCCTTTCTTTGGATAGGTAACAAATGCAGATCTCTTCCAGTCAGTTGGCCAGATGGTTGTCCTCCAGATTTCTTTATAAAACTTGGTGAGTGCATACAGGGCAGCATCTGTTTGTTGAAATATGTCAGTTGGTATGCTGTCTGTTCGTGAGGCCTTGTTTTTGCCAGTGCCTTCAAAGCAGACTGAACTTCTTCCTTTATCACCACAGGCTCTTGCTCATATGTTGTTTCATGAAATTCTCCTTTGTCAGCCATTTCCTTTTGGTACAGTGACTCTGTATACTCCTTTAATCTTCTTTTAATGCTTCCTCAATCATTTAATATTCTGCCCTAAGCAACCTTAAGTATTGCAACTCAAGGCTTGAACTTGTTCTTCACTTCCTTCAGTTTAAGAAATGCTGAACAAGTTCAGCTCTTTTTTATTTCTCTGACCTTAGCTCTTCACACATCCCATTATAATAGTTTGCTTTGTCTTCCCATGTTGAAATCTCCTTTGAAATCTTTGGCTCAGTTCCTTTACTTCTCTATTTCTTCCCTTTGCTTTGGCTCCTTAACATTCTAGCACTGTATTCAGAGTCTCTTCTGACATCCATATTGGTCTTTTATTCCTCCTCTCTCTTTGTAAGGATGTTTTGCATTCTTCCTGGATGATATTCTTGATATCTTCTCACAGATAATGACAACATTGAGGAAATGTGGCAATTGTTCTTTTCATGTAGTTGTTAACAGATAAACCTACAATTAAGCCATACAGTTGACTACAACCCATAGTGACTCTATGAACAGTAGATTCTGCACCATTCTCAGGAACTCTGATATGCTCATTGTTACAGTCCATATTGAGGGTCTTCTTTTCT
Source organism: Elephantulus edwardii (assembly GCF_000299155.1). Lineage (NCBI taxonomy): Eukaryota > Metazoa > Chordata > Mammalia > Macroscelidea > Macroscelididae > Elephantulus > Elephantulus edwardii. The sequence goes on along the minus strand of NW_006399757.1, from coordinate 6,349,561 downwards.
CTCTCTTTGACACTCCAAGTTTCCCAGGATGATTCCCTTTTACCATGACCATCCACCCCTCCTGACAATAGCTAAAATTATGTGAAGTGAAATTTCACCACCCTTGCCTCTAAAGCCCACTCTGGTTACACCTCCTTTGAGACAGATTTGTTTGTTCTTTTGGTAGTCCATGGTATAAGCAACACTCTCTACCAACAGCACAATTCAAAGTTAATGATTCTTTTTCTGTCATTCCTATTCATTGTCCAACTTTCAGAAGCATAGAAAGTAATTAAAAATACCATAGCTTGGATCAAGCACACCTTAATCTTTATGCACACCTTAATAAGCACACCTTAATCTTTAAATTGACATCATTGCTCTTTAGTATTTTTGAGAGTTCCTTGACAGCTCACTTTACCAACACAGCAGGTCCTTTGAATTCTTCACTTCTGGTACCAAGGTAAAAGTAAAATTAAAGCACTAAACTCCATTTATCATGATTTTGCTAATTGATTTAGTGGTAAGAATTTTATTTTCCCCTGGATGTTGAAATATAATCATATTGAAGGCTATTAACCTTCAATATAAAATACGCATGGTTCTGATATTAACATTTTCAAGTAACTCCCAGTTCAGTGTGTCTTGGTGGCTTGTGCATTTCTGTGAGGCAGGAAGATATGCCACCAGTGCTTTACTGTCTTTGTCATTCATGGTGGACAGGTTTCAGATGAATTTCCAGGCTAAAGAGAGAGTAGGAAGACATATTTAGTGATCTACTTCTTATAAAATTGACTAGTGAAAACTTTATGAATAGCAGTGAAATGGTGCCTTATAATATATATTATCTGAAGCTGATCTTCCTACACAGAAGGCATTCAAAATATTACTAGTGAAGTGCTGCCTCTTCACATTGCTCTTAAATATGTGGCTATCGCAAAGCATACAGAACTTCATTTCCTGATGTGTTGTGACTGCAAATGACAAGAAAAATATTCAAACATTCATTAATAATCAGAACATGAATTTATAAAGCACAAATCTAGGAAATTTTGAAGTTGTTATAAGTGGAATAGTACCTAAAAATATTGATATCTTGGGAATTATTGTTGTTTTTGTTGTAGTTGAGTATTTTTGAGTCAGAACTGACACATAGCTGGATCCACAGTTAACACCCTTGGTACCAACAGTCAGGAAATAAGGAGACAAATTGCACTAGGAAAATCTGCAGTTAGGGATCCCTTCAAATTACTAAGGAGTGATGATGAGACTAAGGTGAGTCTGATTCAGGCCATAGTCCTTCTGATCACTTGCTATGCATCTGAGAGCTGGACAATGAATAAAAACGAAGAAAGGAGAAATGACACCTTTGAGCTGTGGTGTTAGAGAATAGCACTGAACATTCTATGGACGACCAAGAGAACAAAGAGATATGTCTTGGAGAGGGTGCAGCCAGAGTGTTCTTTAGAAGCAAGAATGATGAAGCTTCACATCACATGCTTCGGGCATGTTACTATGATGGGCTATTCCTTAGAGAAGGGTATGATACTGTAAAGGGTGGAGGCCTGACAAAGGAGAGGAAGACCCATAACTAGGTGGATTGACACTACTGCAATGGTTTCTTGTGTGTTGGGAATTGTGAGGATAGCACAGGATAGAACAAGGTTCAGATCTTTTATTCCTCGGGTCTCTATGAGTTGTGCTTGACTCAATGGAACCTAAGAACAACAACTAGTAAAAGCATTAAATAGGACTATTGTTCAAACATTCACACAGTATTATTCACTCACACAAAAGCTATATTTAGACAAAAACACAATTGTCTTAATAGAATGAGGGAATGCTGTATGGCTTAAAATCAGAAAAGATATATGTCAGGATTTTATCCTTTCTCCGTACCTATTCAATCTGTATGCAGTACAAATCATTTAAGAATTGGGACTAATATGAAAATAATATGGTATCAGGATTTGTGGGAGACTCATAAGTAACCTTCATTATGCATATGATCAACCCCACTTGAAAGTTGTAAAGTGAAAAAGACTCAAAGCATTTACCACAGAGGATCAAAAACTATAGTCTTCAATATGGGTTATATCTCAGCATCAAGAAAATAAAAATCTTCACTACTAGAACCATAGGCATCACCATTACAGAGCAAAAAAGATTATATCAGTCAATGTTTCACTTTAGCTGGGTCCGTAATTGATACACATGTTGATAGCCATCAAGAAAGCAAAATAAATATGTTATATTGGACATATATGGTGTTCAGGACCATTTCAAAGTTCTAAAGAGCAAGGATGTCAGTGTAAAGGCTAATAGACCGAATCCATGTGTTTTTCTATTGTTTCCTATATGTCTGAAAATTGGAAAATAATTAAGGATGTCAGAAGAACTAATAACTTTCAATTGTGCTGTTGGGGGAGATTATTGATTATACCATGGAATGTCTAAAGAACAAACAAATCTATTTGGAAGGAAGTGTAATGAGATTGATCCTTAGGGAGAATAAGAAGAATAAAAAGATGAATATACTTTGTCTCACTAACTTTGGGTATATTTTCAGCAGAAACTCATCCTTGGAAAGAGAAAAATGCTGGGCAAAGTAGACAGAAAGAGACAAGAAAATCCTTCATGAAATAGATTGACACAGTTACTACCACTTTGGGTTTGAGCATGACAGAGATCATGAGGATGGTATAAGATAGGGCAAGTTTTAGAGCTGTTGTTCATACAGTTTTTTATATTTAGTCAAATTGAAGGCATTTGACAACAGCATTATTAAAATTTGCATACCTATATCAAACACAAAAGATAGAGAAATGGAAAATTTCCTTGGAAAGATGCATAATTCTTGGAAAGTTGGAGGGTAAACAAAGGAGAGGAAGACCCCTCAAAGAGACAGAATGATACAGTGTCTACAGCAATAGATCCAAATGTGTTGAGGATGTTAAGGATGGTGCAGATAGGACAGAGTTCAGATCTATTTTTCATAGTGTCACTGAATTGTACTCAACTGGACAGCACTTAGCAACTACATAACAATCTACTCTTGCAGTCTGAAATAGATCAAATGTGCAAGTGAAATATGCTAATAATTGGAACATAAAAGTATGAAAGAAAGAAGAAGGGTCAGTGGTAAGAAAAAAGTGCTGGTGTTGATAGAGAATATTCTAGAAATTACATTAGAGATCGCTTCAAGGCCAATGATTTGTTCAGTGGAAATACTTTTTTTTTTGCCAATAATAAGAGCTGCAATTTTACACTTGAACCTACTAAATGGATTACACAGGAATAAAAGCCACTGCATGTGTGAAAATCAATGGAAAAGTTCAAACCTATTATTGTTAGATGCTACATTCTTCTTAGAGTCTGGGTTTACAAATTATTTGCTCAGTATTCAGATGGAATTGGTATGGTGAAAGGATACATTCAGGGTGCACATCATTTCTGATCTTAAACTATGCAGTGTTTCCTTTCTCTGTTCATACAACAGGTTCTTGATTTAGGTATAAATTTCATATGAACACATTTAAGTGTTCTGAACTTCTTGTTCTCAATGTTAGTCATTGTTTGTTATGATCCACATGGTCAAATACCTTTGCATACTCAATAAAATACAAATAGACATAGCTCTGGTGTTCTTTTAGCCAGGATCTATCTGACACCTGCAATGATATACTTAGTTTTCATATGAAGGAACCGAGCTAAAAAAAATTAATAATAATAATCAAGCATTGAGTTTATACTATAGGATGTTACTCTATGAACCTGTTAGTTTTCTTAACAGTCCATGGTATATTCAGTACTGTTCTCAGCACCGCAGCTCAAAGGCATCAATTCTCCTTCTATCCTCCCTTGCCATTGCCCAACTCTCTGATGTATCTCAAGTGATTGCAAAGACGATGGCCTGATTCAGGCACACATTAGTCTCTAGAGTGACACTATTGCTCTTCATTATATTTTGTAGAGGTCTCTGACAGCAGAATTTCCCAACTCAATACATCTTTAATTTCCTGTCTGTTGGTGCCAAGAGTGTTCACCATGAAGCCAAGGAATGTAAAGCTGTTAACAATCTCAATCTCTTCACCACTCATCCTGATGTTGGCAATTGGCCTAGTGGTGAGAATCTTTGTTTTCTTGATATTGAGCCTCAATAAATCCTGAAGGTTGCAGTCCTTGACCCTCTGCAGCAATCATTTCAGGTCCTCTTCAGTTTCAGCAAGCAGGGTTGTGTCATCTGCATAACAGAGATTGTCAATGAGACTTCCACCAATCCTGATGCCATACTTCCCATACAGCCCAGCCTCCCAGATAATCTCTTCAACATATAGGTTGAAAAGATATGGAGACAGGACACATCCCTGGTGTATACCCTTCCCAATTTTGAACCATGCAGCGTTTTCTTACTCCCTTCTGATGACCGCCTCCTGGTCCAAGTATAGGTTTCACATTAGCACAATCAAGTGTTCTGGGATTCCATTCCTCTCAGAGTCAGGCACAGTTTGTTATGATCCACACACTTAAATGTCTTTGCATATTCAATGAAACACAGATAGGCATTCCTCTGGTATTTCTTGCTTTCAGCCAAGATCCATCTAACATTAGCTACAATATCCCTAGTACCAAGACCCCTTCTAATGCCAGCCTGCACTTCTGGCAGTTCTCTGTTGATGTGCTGTTCCAGTCATTTTTGGATAATATTCAACAGAACATTGCTTGTATGTGATATCAATGATACTGTTCGATAATTTCCACACTCTGTTGGGTGGCCTTTCTTTGGAATGGGAACAAATAAAGATCTCTTCTAGTCAATTGGCCAAGTTGTTGTCCTCCAGATTTCTTGACATAACTTGGTGAGCACATCTAGGGAAGCATCTTGATAGGGAATAAAGAAGACAAAAGACATACTGATACCTTTGTAGTACAGAGCTGGCAAAAATATTGGTGATACTATGCACTCCCTGATGAATGAACATATCTGTCTTGGAAGCAGTACTATCAGACCACACCTTAAAATGAGCATGGTAGATTTCATTGTATATGCTTTGGACATGTTATCAAGAGGATCTGTCCAGGAGTAAAACATACTTGGTAAAGGGTGTAAACAAAATAAAAAATCTTCACTGAGATGGGCTGACACGTGGAAGACAATAATAAGTTCAAAATAGGAAAGATTATGAGTATGATTGAAGAACAAACGTTTTGTCCTGCTGTACATATTATTCCTATAAATTAAAATCATGGATGGCACCTAACAACAAAAAACCCCTCAGTATTAAAACAAGTTGGCATGCCAAGACTTTCCTTCCCTAAACTTATGTTCAAAAATAATACCTTGTTTTCATCTGAAATGTCAAAATTGTAAGTTTCACCATTCATCAAAAGGAAAAAGTAAAGTGCAGAATTTGGGGGCTTTTTTGGGTCTGTTTTTCTAGTTCTTTCATTGACTTGCTAGTGACCTTCAGCAAATGGAGCTCAGTTGAGCTGACTATGAAACAAGGACAGCTGCACTGACCTGTCTTCCACTGGTGTTGTAGGACTCAATAAATCAGAGTCAACAAAGTTCTTTAAGGTTCTCAGATGAATTGTACTGTATAAAGGTGAAATGTCAGAGTAAAAAACTTTTTGTACCTTTTATAGGTCTGTTAGTACTAGATGGAAACGATAAAGCAGTATCACCTCATGCCTTCATAAAATTATTTTCATTTTCTTAAAGAACACTTAGTTCAGCCACTTTAAAATAGGATGCGTAATAAAATGTGTTAACTTCAGAAAGCTATTTCTTTATCTCAAGTATTCAATAAAACTATTTTCCCCTGTTATCTCAGATAACTAACATAAATAAGCTCTCATAAAACAAATTATGGATTAATAAATGCATTTTATGCATTTTCATGTTTCAATGTCTTTGCTTGCTTTTCAGAAACACTATTTGGAGTTGATTAACAGCTATGTAGTCTTTGCCAAGCCAATGTATAAGAAGCTGGTGGTATATTTTTAATCATCTATATTCAGAGTTGAAAATTAATTTTACTTTCATTTTTTTTAACATCCACTGATTAAACTTAAGCAGCTAAACATCTTCAGCATTTAACTTCAATGTTGTGTCCTCCCCTATCAGAGCAAAATTGGGCATTTTCCTATACACAATAGAGGGAAAAAAAGCAATTACTATCAATCAGTGACTAAGCAACAGATTGGAGTATTTAGAAAGACTCATTCATACACAGATTTGCAGCAGTGTTCAGCTCCTCTGATTAGATTCCATAGATTTTAAATTGTAGCTAATTAGGCTGTCATAGGTTCATTAATGGCTCTACTGATTCAGCACTCCCTCACCTGCATGCATATTAAAGCTCATTAGCTCCCTTGTCTAAAATACCACCTGCATTAATTGCTGCCTGTGCACCAGGACTCTTCAGAAGGCTCTTCTGACAACGATTCTACCTGCTTGTAGTGCCCTGTGCCCCCGAAAGCTCTTCAGGAGTGCTCCACATAAAGTTCATGGTGCTGCACACGTGGTGAGACAGCAGCTGTTGCAAGGGCAGTCAAGCCTGTTTTACGCCTAACAGCAGGATATAAATAATTAGTGATGCCTGTGCTATAGGGCTTAACACAAGGCCACTGTATTCCCCTCTAAGCTTCCACTAAACCATCCCTATCCAGGAAATAAGCTCCCAAGTAGCCATTCTCCTGATTCTTTAAGTAGCTTCCACAAAATACAAAGACTAAGCCAGAAAAGGAGAGACCAGTGTAGTTTTCACTTAGTAGTGAACTCCATCCTTTGCATATGTGAGCAGGAATTTTTAAATAACCCCAGCTCATAGCCTTGCAGTCTTTATCAAGCCAATGACATGCTAGCATCAATTAACAATTATAACCCATATGTTTTACATAGCTCTAGCAGCAGCTCCTTAGTCAAAATAACTATTTGTGCATTCATTCATTCATTCATTCACCCATTACCTCAGAGAAGCATCTTCTTGGCAAAAAGACACTTGGTTTAGAGTAAACAATTGAAAATCTCTTGAGAAGTGTAATCATTCCTCCTAATCAATTATCTTAGTATCAGCAGCCAGGAAATCAAAAGAAGAATTGCATTAAAAGTCTGCTGTCAGGAACCTCTCCAGAGTACAGAAGAGCGACGATGTAAGTCTGGAGAGTAAGGTGAGCCTGATCCAGGCCATGGTCTTAACAATTACTTCTATGCATCAAACAGCTGGGTAATGATAGCAGAAGGATTGATGCCTTTGAGTTGTGTGCTGGAGAAGAGTGTTGAACATACTATGGACTGCTAGAAGAACAACCAGATTCATCCTGAAGAAGGTGAAACCAGGCTGCTCCTTGGAGGCAAGGATTCTGAAGCTCTGTCTGACATACATAGGGTATGTTGCAAGGAAAGACCAGTCCTTGGAGAGGGATCTTGAAAGGGTAGAGAAATAACACAAGAGAGGAAGACCCTTGATAAGATGGATTGACTCAGTGACTGGGAAACGGGGGGTAGGTGTATCAGAGACAATAAGGTTGGCACAACATAGAGCAGGGTTCATAGTTACTGTACATAGGATCTCTATGGTCACAAGCAACTCAACAGCACATAACAACAACAATGTAATTAAGTTCACTGATGGCAAAACTCATTATTTTCCAACTTATTTATTTATTTGACCAAGTTGAAGGGCTGCTTAATGATATGTCTTTAAAATCTCATAGTGAGGGGTTGAGTCTGCAGGCCAGCCTGGAGACTCCACTCTACTGTGAATATTCTTTAAGTGATACAACAATCACTTATCTATTTCCTGTACTGAATAACTTGGAGGTGCTGGATACTGAACACTGTGCCATATTTGTATCAAATACCATAATAGCTACCTATCATGTACAACGTTCAGAGGAGCTTCCAGAGTGATTCAGGTTGGGAAGCAGAAATGTCATACACTTCCTAAACTAGATGCCTCCAGAAATTCTATAAACGTACAGAAATGATGTTATAGAGTTCAGATCTTTTGTGCAAGGGTCACTATGAGTCATTCAACTTGAGGACATTTAACTAAATGAGACTAGTGTACTTATTTCTGGAGGAACATTTATCCACTTTGTACATCACTCTTTCTCAATGTGCTGTATGAAATAATCTAGCTTTGCTGTGATTCTGAACCTTGTGCCATTGGGTTATAAATTCCATAATGGTTTCCCAATATGGACAGTGTTTGGTGGAGCTCCCAGTTGTAAAACAAGTTTGGAAGCAGACATGGCATCTGCTTCCTAAACCACATGCCTCTGGAAACTCAATGGACTCAGAGAAACAATGATATTTCTGGAAAGGCACTAGTTCTTTTGTTCATGGAGTTGCTATTAATTGTGCTCAACCTAATGGCAACATCTACTTTTGCAAATTATGGTTAGCTTTAAGAAGAATGGGAATCTTAGAACACTTAATTGTGCTCCTGTGAAGTCTTTATGTAGACCAAGAGGTGGTTATGCAAACAGTACAAGGAAAAAGTGGTGGTGTTTTTGTTGTTAAGTGCCATCGAGTCGATCACGACTCATAGCAATCCTAAGAGCAAAAGACTTTAACCCTATTTCATAACTAGTTTCTTCAAGTTCATAGAGTTTCCAGAGGTATGTTGTTTGGAAGTGGATGCCACTCTTGCTTCCAAATATGTCTTAATCTGAGAGCTCCACCGAACACTTAACAATGTGTAACCATTACGGCATTTGAGACACCAATGGCACAGCACTAAGTGTCACAGCAATCCCAAGTTTCCTCAGTACAGCAAATTAACAGATCAGGGTCGTACCACTTAGGAGAATATTCATTATAAACACAAATTAAGATAAGTCCAAGGGCCTGCAGCCCTCGAGCTGAAATGAATTTGAAAAAAAAAAAAAATCCAACAGGCCGGGCAATAGGCCTTGATTAGCTCCAACAAGAGGCTCCCAGCCCACAGCTCAGAACCCTCCCATCCAAGCAGCTCACACATGTTTGTGAGCAAAATCAGCTGACCTTCAGACAAATCAAGGAAAACTCACCTCTTAAAACCCAAAAGCTACGCACATGCGCCTTCAACTGAAGACTCCATCCAAAATCGATTTGAATAAAACTCAGGCCAAACTACATGGTTTAAAATTAAGAAAGTTATGTGGCTAGGTTTTATGCTCTCTCCATAATTATCCAGAGTGTATTCTGACCAAATTATTTGAGCTGGAGACTATGAAGAAGAATATGGCATTGTGATTGGAGGAAGACTCATCAATAACTTGTGTTAGGAGGAGAACACAACCTTGATTGCTGAAAGTGAGGAAGACTTGAAGCACTTGCTACAGAATACCAAGGAATACCACCTTCGATATGAATCACATTTCAAAGTCAAGTAAAAAAAAAATTACCACCAATGAACCAATAGAGAAAATCACAATAGATAGAGAAAATACTGAAGGGTGAACAACTTCATCTTAACTTGGATCCTTGATCAAAATCCTTGGTACCTGCAGTCAGAAAATAAGAAAATAAATTGAGGAGTAATGATGTCAGTCTAAGGACTAAGGTGCACCTGATTCAGGCCAGTCTTTTCAATTACTTTTTATCTGAGAGCAAGATAACGAATAAGGAACACAGAAGAATTTGATCTGTGTGTTTCGAGATGCAAAGGCATTTGACTATATGGATCACAACAAATTGTGGTTGACCTTAAGAACACTTGATTGTGCTTATGTGAAACCTATAATTAGACCAGGAAGCAGTCCTCCAAACAGAGCAGGGAAACTGTGCATGGTTCAAAATCAAGAAGGTAGTACATCAGGGATGTGTCCTGTCTCCATACCTATTCACTCTATATTTAGAACAGATTATTTGGAAGGCTGGGCTTTATCAGGAGGTATGTGGTATCAAGATTGCAGGAGAACTCATCAACAATCTACATTATGCAGATAATACAACCTTGCTTACTGAAACTGAAGAGGACCTGAAGCTCTTGCTGCAAAAGGTCAAGGAGTGTAGTCTTCAATATAGATTGAAGCTCAACATCGAGAAGACAATTGGCAGCACCACAATGGATGATGAAGAAGAGATTGAAGTTGTTAACAGTTACACAACCAACATTTTTGGCACCAGCACTCAGGAAATTAAAAAAAACCCCAAAAAACAAAAAAAAACAAACAACAAATTACCCAAAGTATGTGTGAAACAGAGTTTCAAAATCATAGCCTCCAAGGAGAAAGTTGGTTTCACCCTCTCTAAGCCAGTCTTATTTATTTTCTTGGTGGTCCATTCAAGACTCTTCTATCACATTGTCTGGTTTTCTGATGCATAGCCGTAATTGCAAAGATCATGGCCTGGATCAGGCACACATTATTTTCCAGACTTACATCGTTGCTCTTCAGTACTCTGGAGAGGTCCCTGAGAGCAGACTTTCTAAGCAATTCATCTTTTGATTTTCTGGCTGGTGATACCAAGAACGCTGATTGTGGAGCCAAGCAAACTGATGATGTTAACAATCTCAATCTCTTCATTGTTTATCATGATATTGTCAATCAACCAGTAGAGAGATCTTTTATTTTCTTGATGTTGAGCTTCAATCCATGTTTAAGGCTGCAGTCTTTGACCTTCTGCAGCAAGCACTTCAGATCCTCCACAATTTCAGAAAGCAGAGTTTAATTTAGGAATCCCAAATATAAATACTATAATATAATATATAATTAAACTAAATGATATTTGAACATTGGTCCTACCAATTTTGTTGTTGTTGCATGCCAAGTCAGAATTGACCCATAGTTGACCCTCCAGGGAGTTTTCAGAGGCAGTCACAGTGGGAGGAGGTTGCCCATCCTCCCATGGAGCAACTGGTGGATTTTAACTGCATACTTTTGGGATTGTAACACAAAATCTCTCTGGAGACTAAGGTGTATCTGATACAGGCCATGGTCTTTGCAATTACTTGTTATGCATAAGAGAGTTGGGCAATGACTAGGGAGGATAGAAGAAGAATTGATGCCTTTGAGCTGTGGTGCTGGAGAAGAGTATTGAATGTACCATGGACTGCTAAAAAAACAGATTCATCCTGGGAAGGGATAAACCGGGCTGCTCCTTGGAGGCAAGGATTCTGAGGCTTCATCTGACATACTTTGGACATGTTGTAAGACCTTGGAGAGGGACATCATGCTTGGGAGGGTGGAGGGACAGCGCAGGAGAAGAAGGTCCTCTATGAGGTGGATTGCTTCACTGACTGGGGTAATCGGGATGGGTGTGTCAGAGGCGGTGCGGCTGGTGCAGGATAGAGCAGGGTTTAGGGCTGTTGTGCATAGGGTCGCTATGAGTCGCAAAGGACTCGACGGCACATAACAACAACAACAACTTTAAATATGGTAATTTTAAGGAATTAATCCTCTATCTAGATTCTACAAATTTAATTATGGATAATAGAAGCACATGCATGGGTTAGAAATGTTTTCTAGAAATGACTTGAAAAGAAAACATGTATGTAGATCTTGAGATTCTTCTCAGATATTTACAAATATATGAACATTGTCTTTGCATGAAGAAAAATATTGTTATCCTTGTTGTTATGTGCCGTCGAGTCGCTTGCGACTCATAGCAACACTATGCACAATAGCCCTAAACCCTGCTCTATCCTGTGCCAACCGCACCGCCTCTGACACACCCATCCCGATTACCCCAGTCACCGAATCAATCCATCTCATAGAGGGTCTTCCCCTCCTG
>NW_006399757.1:6334963-6337038 GCF_000299155.1 Elephantulus edwardii | reverse complement strand
CAGAAAATAAAAATTGTCACAACTGGATCAATAAGCAACATCATGATAAGTAAGACTGAAGATTTCAGTTATTTGGAACCAAAATGAAAACTCACAGAAGAGGAAGTGGCAGGAAAAAAATGTCAAAGTCTAAATTACATTTGGAAAACATGCTACCAAGCACCTTTTTAAGAGTTAAAGAACAGAGATGAACAAGGTTGACTGAAGAACTGATGTCTTTGAATGATAGTGTTATAAAAGATTATAGAATATACTGTGACTGTCCATAATCTGTCTTGGATGAAGTCCAGTCAGCGTCCTCCTTATAAGGAAGGTAGAGAGGCTTCATTTCACATACTCTGAGCATATTGTCAGGATGAGCTAGGCTCTGGAGAAGTAGAGGGTCCAGTAAAGAGAAGACTTTCACTGAGATGGATTGATGCAGAGATTTCAACAATGGCCTTAAGAACGGAAGACATTGAGTAGGATTTCCTATTGTACATAGGGTCACTGTTGTATGAATGGCACCTAATAACAATACTTTTTATGCCCCACATCACAGATTATATGACATACAATGTACTAGAGGTCCATTATAATGATGTTGTTGTTGTTAAGTGCCATCGAGTCGCAGGTGACTCAATAGCGACCTGCCGCAGATTAAAAGTCACCCACCTTTGGCTTGGTAGCATCACTTTCTGTCCGCAGGGCCAGCTGATCTCTCTCTCTCTATGTTGATATTATTGTTGTTAAGTACCATCGAGTCGCAGGCGACTCATAGCGACCCTGTGAAGGAGAGTCCTCAACTCTTGGGGCCTTTCATTCTCTCTCCAGGTTCATAGGGTTTCCGGAGGCAAGCTATTAAGGAACTGGATGCCAGTCCTCCTTCCAAGCTCTATCAATATTATAATGATAGAGTAGGTAAAATCCTGTGAGAGTAAGAAATTTTTCTTTTTACAGTTCAAATCAAAGCATGACCAAAATATCAGTGTTTATCATTTGTGAAAAATAATTCCATGATCAGAGATTGTATGAATGACAAAATAGTGTATAAAATTCTGAAGCGGTTTCTCAGTAGTGTCATCATCCTTCTGATACCAGGAAGTTTATTTTCATGCTCATCTTATTCCTAAATTTAATGGTTTCTGATTTACTCCATAATAGCTATAAATTACCCAATTTCACCCTTTTTTTGCATCAATGATTCGAGTTTAGGTGATAACTACATTTTATCTTTATTCATTCACAAATATTCACTGGATATCCCATTCAGAAAAATTCCATATACTTTCTATTAACTCTTCATTCACAGTGTTCTAGCAGCATATTAAATAGATATTGACAGCGACACAATATTTCTTTTTCCTTCATATATTCTAGTTAATGGAGTCATTCTTCATACAGGTACAAATTAACTTTCTGAAAACATACATGTGTCATTTATTTGAATCAAGTTCCCATTAGTGAATTAATGGATAAATAAAAGGTAGCATATACACAATTTTCGATTACTATCCAATAAAAAAAGAACAATGATAAATCAATGAAATATGACATGGATGGGACATAAAAGCATAAAACTAAGTGAAGTAAGTAAAGCATGAAAGAACAAATATTGTATGATTGCTTTTTTTATAAGATGACAAGCATGCTGTTGTTGTTAAGTGCCATCTTTGTTGATGTCCTTGTGTACCATCCTGTTGGAACTGGCCAGTAGCTGACCATCCAGCAGGTTTTCAGAGGTAGTTAATCACACAGGAGATTACCCATCTTTCTCCCATGTGATAGGGTGGTTTAAAAACTTCAGAATTCTCTATATATGTATCAGTTATAAAACTAGAATGTTGTAGGCAAAAGTAGGAAGGGTTGGTGGTGGAGTAGGGAAAAGGTGGATTTAAAAAAAACAAAAACAAAAAACCACAAAACAAAAAACGAACAAAACATGCAGCAGGGTGGGCAGTAACATTGAATTGAATAATGGTCTTTTTCTAACTGGTAAATGTCTTTTATCTGCTCTTTTCTGTAGAATGCTTGTCTGTCAGATACTATTATATATTATAGTTATATAATTATAAAATTAATATCAGTTTTCTTCA
>NW_006399757.1:6314523-6333601 GCF_000299155.1 Elephantulus edwardii | reverse complement strand
CAGCGCAGGAGGGGAAGACCCTCTATGAGGTGGATTGATTCAGTGACTGGGATACTCGGGATGGGTGTGTCAGAGGCAATGAGATTGGCACAGGTTAGAGCAGGGTTTAGGGCTGTTGTACATAGGGTTGCTATGAGTCGCAAATGACTCAAGGGCACATAACAACAACAACAAATATGAACTATTCTTTTCAGATGTAGAAATTCTTTTTTTACTAACAAAAACACAATGTTAAGTGAGTCTCACTCGCCCATAAAAGCCCATGACCATTACCCAGACAGGGAGACGGTCTTGGAGATGACTTGCTGTCTCCCAGATCTGCGTAATAAAGTGCTTATGGATCTTGCTTTCTGTTTGTCGTATTGGCTTTTGATTACAGAAATAACCCCTTGCGTTCAGTAAAACATGTAGCAGCTGGTGAGTTCAAGCCACTTGCCTTAGGGATTGCAGTGCAGCTTCTTGCCTCTAAGCCACCAGAGCTCCTAAGTGCTGTCTAGTTGAGTAAAACTCACAGAAACCAAATGAACAACAGTTCCGAACCCTGTCCTATTCTGTGTCATTCTCTTCATCTCTGACACACATGAGCTCATTGTTATAGTCACTCTGCCAATCTATCTAGTTGAAGGCCTTTGTCCCCTTGGCTGCTCTTGCACCTTTCCAAGCATGATGTCCAAGCAATAGTCTCTCCTAGGAACATGCCCAAAATACCTGAAATGAAGATTTGTCATCTTTGTCTTCAAGATACACACTAACTGTACTTTCTCCAAGATATGTCTGTTTGTTCTTTTGGCAGTCTGTGGGATTTCGGTACTATTCCCTAGGGGAAGCCAATACAAAATATTTGTAATAAACTGAATGCTATTTCCTGAGAGAATTCACCCTGAGGCACAAAGGCAATACTTAAGGGTTTATCAGATTCTTGCATTGTATTTGCTGACCCCTCCCTTCTGTGTCAAGCAAAAGGTTTTCAATAGAAAGAGCTTTGCTTCATTTACATTTAATTTCTTTGTGATTTACTTCCTGATAATTTTCAATAAAGACACAGGGAAGCTAGAATGAAACTGCTGTCCTCAATCTTTACACTCTCTGTTGTATCTCATTCCTGGCTGTCTGTCTCATTATTAATAATTATAAAAATACTTTACCCTAAGTCTGCATCAATTCCCTAACACTATAGCTCAAAAGAATTAATAATTCTTCCATCATCTTTATCCAGTTCTCAGATTTACAGAAAGTTATTGAAAAAACCAAGACCTAAATAAGGTGTACCTTAGTCTTCAAACTAATATCACTGCTCCTCAATAATTTGGAGAGGTCAGTTACTGTAACTTGTCCAGAGCAATATGTCTCCTGATCTCCTGACTGATGGTACCAAGTGTATTGATTGTGGATCCAAGCAAAATGAAGTCATTAGCAGTTTCAATCTTTTCACCATCTTTCAAGTTGTTGCCTATAGCTCCAACGGTGAATTTATTTTTCCTCATATTCAGATTCAATCTATATTCAAGGCTACAGTCTTTGATTTTCTGTACCAAGTGTTTCAAGCTCTCCTCATTCTAAGCAAGCAGGGTTATGTCATCTGCCTAATATAGGTTATTGATGAGTCTTCTTCCAATTCTGATGACACATTCTTCTTTATAGACTTCTCAAATAATTTGCTCAGCATATAGATTGAATAGGTATGTAGGGAGTATAAAATTCTGATGAACATATTTCATAATTTTATACCATGTTCAGTTTTCCCAAGAATAAATTCTTGGTCTAGGGATAAGTTTCATATGAGAATGATAAAATGTTCTATAATTTCCATTCTTCTAAATGCTTGCCATAATTTCTTACGATATACACAGTAAAATGCACTTCGTTAGTCATAAAACATAAATAGATATTCTTCTGGTAGTTTCTGCTTTGAGTCAGGATCATTGTGATATCAGCAAGTGTATCCTTGGTGCCACTGCCTCTTCTCTCTTTTCTTGAACTTCTGATATTCCTTTCCAATACACTTTTACATAAGTAATTGATGCTCTGTTCCATGGTCTGGCCTGGTGTGGTTTGGCTGCTGATATTTAGCTTCTCCAACTATTCCTTCCACAGATGTCATATGTCTAATACCCATTCAGTCTATTACATGAGATTTATGTATAAAGTCACTGTTTCTGTATTTTATAAAAGGTCTTTTTGATGAATAAATAATGGGACGTACAAAAAGTATTCATTATATTTCCAGACTCATTTCTATAAATAATCAAGTCCATACTGTTTGATTATCATTCCTTCTCCATCGTTTTCAACTTTGGCAGTCCAGTCATTAATTATCATAAATACATTTGATTGTGTATTTGGTTGGTTTCAGACTGCAAAACTTGTTTAAAATTTCAGTTTTCTAAAACTCGTGATATAAGAAGTAGATACCAATCCTGCTTTCTAACTTATCTTAATCTGGGATCTCTACTAAAAGCTATGGGTGACACTGCTGGCATTTGACACATTATTGGTGCAGTTTTTATCATCACAATTGTATGATTCCTTCTTTTAGAAGATGAAAACCATGTTGTTGTTAAGTGCCATCAAGTCGCAGGAGACTCATAGTGACCCTATGAAGGAGAGTCCTCAATGCTTGGGTGTCTTTTATCCTCTCCAGGTTCATAGGGTTTCCGGAGGCAAGCTATTACGAAGTGGATGCCACTCCTCCTTCCATGTTAAGCATAGTTAGATAAATATAAATATTGTTGTTATTGTAATATCGAATCAGAACTAACCTATGACTGACCCTCCGGTGAGTTTTCAAAGGCTGGACATTGTAGGGGTGGAGAAGGCTCATTGTTTCCCCCCAGAGAAATTGGTGGATTTAAACTACCTGTCTTTTCAGTTAGTATGCATTTTCTTACCTACTAGACAACCAGAACACATATAATTACAAAGAGATTGTTGTTGTTGTTGTTGTTATGTGCCATCGAGTCGCCTGCAACTCATAGCGACCCTATGTACAACAGCCCTAAACCCTGCTCTATCCTGTGCCAATCTCATTGCCTCTGACACACCCATCCCGAGTACCCCAATCACTGAATCAATCCACCTCATAGAGGGTCTTCCCCTCCTGCGCCATCGCTCCACCCTGCCCAGCAAGATGTCCCTCTCCAAAGACCTGTCTCTCCTTACAACATATCCAAAGTATGTCAGATGAAGCCCCAGAATCCTTGCATCCAAGGAGCAGCCTGATTTAACCCTCTCTAGGATGAATCTGTTTGTTTTCTTGGCAGTCCATGGTACATTCAGTACTCTTCTCAAGCACCACAGCTCAAAGGCATCAATTCTCCTTCTATCCTCCCTAGTCATTGTCCAACTCTCTGATGCATAACAAGTGATTGCAAAAACCATGGCCTGTATCAGGCGGACCTTAGTCTCCAGAGAGACACCGTTGCTCTTGAGTACTTTAGAGAGGTCCCTAACCGCAGACTTTTCCATTGCAATGTTGTGTTGTTGTTTAATGCTGTCGAGTCACAGACAACTCATAGCGACCCTATGAATGAACAGCCTGAGCACTGTTTGTACATAGAGTTTCCAGAGGCAAGCCATTTTGGAAGTGGTTGCTGCTCCTGCTTCCAGGCTTGATTTACTTGGGAAGCTCCAGCCAACACTGTCCACCATGGGTGCCCATTACCATGATTGGCACACGATTGGCTTAAGGCCGCCTCCTGGTTCAAACCCTAGGCCCAGGCTGGCTAGCCTCACTCCAGGCACAGAGCAAACCTGCACGTCCAACACACTCCCGGAAAAGCAGTTGACTCCAAAAGCTTGCCACGATTCCTGCATTCCCACCACCACGCTCCTGTCTTCCAGCAAGGAGAGCTTCCCACGAGCCTAGTGGGAAAGGCACTAACCCAAAGGCTGGAAATTCAAATCCACCAGCTGTTCTGTAGAAAAAAGATTGACAGTCTTCTCCTGTGTGATTTACTGTCTCAAAAACCTCACCTGAGTGTCAGATACAAAGTCAGTTCTGACTTGAAGACAATGAGGATTTCTTTTAAAGGAGGAATATAAAGAAGGAAAACATCTCTAAATTTTTTCTTTTTTTAATTTTTTGATGATGAGAAAAGTGATATTGAATGAGGATGCAGAGAGTATAGCATGAGCAAAGGAAATTTGGCCACCAAAAAGCATTCTTGAGAAAAGAATGTTTGCACCAAAAAGTTTTACATATATAATAGGGCAATTATCAAATCCAAGAAAAGTACAAAATATGAAGTACGAAATAAGGAGACTATAAACATATAAGTATAGGAATAGGTACAAACAGACACATAAATTAAAATACATAGACATCTATAATTATGTGTAAAAAGAATTATGTGCAAACATGAATAGTCATTGAGCACAGAAAGACCTTTAAGCATAATCCTATACCTCCTGAGATCATATTATTGGTATTACCCATTGATTGAGTGTTCTACTAAAAAAACAAAGTGAAGGGGAAAACCCACCTGTATGAAACTAAAAATATTAGTACTTAATTCATCACAAAGTTTAGGAGATAAAAAGCTGGGAAACTAAAATATTAAAAATGGACAGCTAGATACAATTAATAAGAATTTTGATACACTATAAAAAATTCAATACATGTCTTCTTGGGTGCACTTTCATCCAAGTAATAAAAATATTATAATCCAACCTAGAGTATGTTGTAGTCCAAAAATTAAGGAAATCCTCAAAAACTCACAAAGACAGAGCAATGACAAAGAAACATAGAAACTTAAGCATACGCTTTCCCAAAGCCTAAAGTAACATTTTGAACAAAAAACCCAATTTAATAAGTTGTATACTTTATAAAGGTGTCTTTATGGCACAATGGCTAATTAGAACTTGACTACTAATTGAAAAGTCAGCAACACAACTCATCAACTGCCTCATAGTAGAAAGGATAGCATTCTGCTTCCATAAAGACATTAAAATCCCTAAGGTCACTTCAGTTCTATCCTATGAACTACAACTGACTCAACAGTAGTAATGTAATTATTCATTTTATATATTTCAATCTTGATGTTTCATTGACAGCTTCAGTCCTTCTCTGTCTATCATAATGTTGACTGTTGGTCCTGTGGTAAGGACTTTTGTTTTCTTGATGTTGAGATGTAATTTGTACCAAACACTGTGATCTTCAATCTTCTGCAGCAAATGTATCATATCCTCCTCACTTTCAGCAAGCATGGTAAGCTGTGTCATCTTCATAACACAGGTTGCTGGTGAGTCTTCCTCTAATCCTAATGCCATATTCTTTTTTTCAAGGGGATTCCAACTTCATGAATTATTTACTAAGCACACAGATTGAAAAGACATGGAAAAAGGACACAACCCTGATGCACACTCTTTCTGCTTTTAAACTATATAGTGTTCCCTTGCCCCAGGTAGAAATCAGTTGCTTGGTCTAGGTATAGATTTGGTATAAGCCAAATAAATGTTCTACGATTTCCATTCTTTTCAATGTTAGGTAATAATTTGCTTTTATCCAGACAGTTAAATGCATTTGCATAGTCCATAAAACACAAATAGAATCTTTTCTGGTATTCTCTGCTTTTAGCCAATATCCATGTGATGTCGATAATGATATCCCTGGTGCCGCGGCCTCTTCTTCAGTTTGAACTTCTGGTAGTTCCCTGTCAATGTACTATTCTTGCTATTTTTAATGGTCTTCAACAATGTTTTGCTTCTATGAAATATTAATGATATTAGATTGTTTCCCCATTCTGTTGCATCTCACTTCTTGGGAATAGGGGGAAATATAGATCTTTTCCAGTCAATAGGCCACATATCTATCTTTCAAACTTCCTGCCATAAACTGGTGAGTACATCCAAGGATGCATCTATTAGTTGAAACATGTCAATTAGTATTCACCGATTTCTGGATTTTGGTTTTGTTTTTCTTGTTTGTTTTTGCCAATGGCTGAAGCCATTGAACTGAAGTTCAGCTTTGAACTTCATCTTTCATTAGCATTAATTCTTGTTTATATGGAACTTCCTGAAAATGTTTAGTGTCACCTTTTTTTTCTTTTAATACACTGTTTCTGTGCATTTCTTCCATCTTATTTTGATGCTTCCTGGGTCATTCAAGATTGTGCCTATAACATCTCCCAGTATTGCAACTCGAGGCTTGAATTTATTTTTCAGTGCTTTCAGCTTGAGAAATGCCAAATGAGTTCTTCCTTTTACTTCTCTCAGTTATTTATACATTTCTTTATAATATTGTGCTTATCTTCTTGAGCCTGACTTTGTGTTCTTCAGTTCTTTCATTTTGGCATCTCTTCCTTTTGTCTTGGTTTTGTGATGCTGTAAAATATTTTCATGATCTGACATGTATTTTGGCTTTTCCTTTCTCCTCCTTCTTTATAATGTCCTTTTGCTTAATTTATGTGTGATGTCTTTGATGTCCTCCCGTGGAGAAAGGCTTGAAGTATTTAATGATTTCGTCTTGGTTAAATCATCAATTAATACCATCGGTACCAGCAGTCAGGAAATCATGAGGCATATTGCATTGGGCAAGTCCACTGTCCACTCATATGATGAAAAGCAATGGTATCAGTATGAAGACTAAGTTGCATGTAATTCAGGTCGTGGTGTTCTCTATCACCTGCTCCATATCAGAGAGATGGACAAGGAGGAGGAGGAGGAGGACGAGGAGGAAGAAGAAGAAGAAGAAGAAGAAGAAGAAGAAGAAGAAGAAGAAGAAGACAAAGAAGAAGAAGGAGGAGGAGGAGGAGGAGGAGAATTATTATTTTTTATGCCTTTAGTTGCGGTGCTGGAGAAGAGTACCGAACATCCTGTGGACTGCCAAAGGAATAAACAGATTAATACTCCTTGTAAAATGTGCATTCAGAGTGTCCCTTGCAGACAAAAATGCTGACGTTTCATCCTCCACACTATGGACATGTAGCTAAGGCTAGGCTATTCGTTGGCAAGGGACATCATGCTTGGAAAAATGGAGGTTCTATGAAGGAGAGGCAGACCCCCAAAGTGATGAATTGACACAGTCACTTCAGCAATGGGCTGTATCAGAACTGATGAGGATGGCACAGGATAGGGCATAGCTCAAGTTGGCTGTTCATACGGTCACTATGAGTCTTGTTCAACTTGACAACACCTAATAACAACAACATATTGATATAAACTTAAGATTGAAAAAAGTAAATAAATTGGGGGAGAATAAACCTATTCAGAAAATTCCAAGTAATTTATGTAGATTTTCTACCCTCAGAGAGAGAGAGCGTATTCTATCTATCTGCTATGTATGAGTGGGCTACATATAGTAGTAATTTTTTACTAGAAACTTCAGATTAGGAAGTTGGAGAATTAATTTTATTAGAAGAGTTTAATATACCCTATCTCAACTGATAATCAAGATTAACATCAGAAAAAACTGGTGGTGGTGTTGGTAGGTGCCGTTTACTAGAATATGACTTATAATGACCCAATTAACAGTGGATCCAAACCCCACCCTATCTTGTGCCATCTTCACACTTCCTGACACACTAGAGCCTGTGACAGCAGTCACCATGGCAATACACCTGGTCAAGTATCTTCCTCTCCTTTGCCAACCCTCCACCCTTCCAAGCATTATATCCATTTCTCCAAGGAAAAGACAGTCCTAGCAACATGCCTAAAGAAAGTGAGGTGAAGTCAGAGACTCCAAAGAGCATTCCACCTGCACTCTTTCCGAGACATATTTATTTGTTCTTTTGGTAGTCCATGGAATTTTCAGCACTCTTCTCCAACATTTCAACTCAAAGGCATCAATTCTTCTCTGTCATCCTTATTCATTGTCTACCTCTCAGATTCATAGCAAATAATTGAAAAAACCATGGCCTGAGTCAAATGCACCTTAGTCCTCAAACTGACTTCATTACATTATGTAGTGTATAATGTGTCCAATTTTTAATCTAAGGTTTAGTAAAACAGTTCATCACTAGCGAAACATATGTGACATAAATGTTATTTATTTGATGGCTAATGTAAAGGTCAGCTGTTCAAGTACACTTATTACAGATGAAATATGAAGAGGCTTTTCTCATAAAAATTTATGGCCTTGGAAACACACTGGAAGGTCTTTATGGAGTAGTAATATACCAAGCTACGGCAAGTGAGCAGTTGTGGGATGTTGTTGTTATGTGCCATTGAGTTGACCCTAACCCATAGCAACCCTATGAATCATGGCTCTGACCGTGCCCTATTTTGAGTCAGCCTCACCATCCATGACATACTTGATCCCATTGCCACAGTCATAGGTCACAGGGAGCAACATGCCAGTATGCGAGATGGAGCTTCAAAATCCTTACCTCCAAGGAGCAAACTAGTCTCATCCTTTCCAGGACAGATCTATTTGTTCTCTTAGCACTCCATGGTATGTGGAATACCATGAAATCTCCAGTGCCACAACTCAAAGACATAAATTCCTCTTCATCTTTATTCATTCTCCAGCTCTTACATGCACAGCAAGCTGTAGAGAAGACCATGGCCTGGATCATGTACACCTTATTACTTCTTTAGCACTCTGGAAAGAGCCTTGACAGCAGATATTCCCAATGCACCTTGTCTTTTGATTCCCTGACTGCTGGGATTGTGGATCAGAAGAAGATGAAATTATTAACATCTTCAAACTTTATTCCAACTATTATGACACTATCTATTGGTTCAGTGGTAAAGATTTTTTTTTATGTTTAAATGCAATCTATATTGAAGGCTGCAGTCTTTGATCTTCTGCAGCAAAGATTTTAGTTTCTTCCTTTGATTTTGAAGTTGTGTCATCTAACTTAGGGTGCTGATAAGTCTTCCTCCAATCCTTATGCCACAATCTTCTTTAAAAAGTCCAGCCTCTACAATATTTTATGCATAGAGATTGAAAATATATTGAGAAATAATATACCACTGACACACTCCTTTCTTGATGTGTTCCCTCATTCTTTTAAGAAAACAACTAAGCCAAATCAGGTGTTATGGGATTCCCATTTTCTCAATGTTAGCCACAATATGTTATGATACACACAGTCAAATGCCTTTACATAGAGAATAAAACACAAATAGACATCCCTGTGATACTCTCTACTTTCAGTCATAATCCACCTGACTTCAATAATTATATCCCTTGTGCTGTAGCCTAAAGAAATTTCAAAGAAAATGAGAAAGATTAACATCAACAGTGAGAAGTTGAACAGTCTCTCTATGATTTAATAATTGAACTTTTTCTTGTAAACGTTTTTCAAGTATCAAAACACTGTTCTTGCTAGTTTATTTTTAATTGGTCACATAGATCCTTACAGGAGGGAAATGAAGAAATCTTAATTTAAGGTGTAATTTGATCAAGGGCCGGACCCAACTTCTACTAACTTCCCAAGGGGGAACTAATGCTACCAACAGCGTCCACCATAAAAAAGTAATTTCAAGGATGTCAGGCACATCTTGCCATGCTCCTGCACCTGACATTTGTTGTTGTTGTTAAATGTCATCAAGTTATAGACGACTAATAGCGACACTATGAACGAAACACTTGTATAACTTTCATCATTTCTCTAAATTCATAGAGTTTCAGTAGGCAAGTTATTTCAGTAGTGGATGACACTCCTGCTTCTAAACCGTTTTAATCTTGTAGCTCCACCAAATAGTGTCCACCATGGGTAACCATTATCATATTTAACACGTAAGTGTCACAGTCTTTAGCATCACATCAAACACAAGTTACCTCTGTACAGGAAATTGACAGACCAATAGGGTTCAAACTTTGTTGTAGTGAGCATTCAGCCTTGACAGAATCATTTTAATGGTTGTTGTTATGTGCCATCGAGTCTCTTGCGATTCATAATGACCCTATGTACAACAGCCCTAAACTCTGCTCTGTCCTGTGCCAATCGCACTGTCCCTGACACACCTATCTTGATTACCCCAGTCACTGAATCAATCCACCTCATATAGGGTCTTCCCCTCTTTCGCTGTCCCTTCACCCTCCCAAGCATGATATCCTTCTCCAAGGACCGGTCTCTCCTCACAACATGTCCAAAGTATGTTATACAGGGCCTCAGAATCCTTGCCTCCAGGGAGCCACCCGGTTTAACCCTTTCCAGGACGAATCAGTATTCTTTTGTGCATTTAAAAGTAAGCTTTGCTTTAGTTTTCACAGGAAAGTCTGTAATCTGCAAGCAAGTTGGTTTTTTTAAGTTCAGAACAATTAACAGTGTGATACGCTTTTATCCATATTTATGACCACTACTCCATGGGAAAAAGACAGGCGATCTCCTCAAATGAGATTTACTGCGAGAGAAAAGCCACTGGAGGGTAGCTATGAGTTGATTCTAGCTTGATGGTACATAATAATAACAACAAATCATTTCTTTGACATGCTCCATTCAAGAATACTGTTGGGCAGAGTATGCACAGAATAAACAGTCAACAAAATGGCATGTTACCAACACTAGCCAAGTGTGATATAATGGAAAAGGAAGAAACCAAAGAGGGGATTATTGCAACATAAAAGCCTTAAGCAAATATAAACTAAAGACATAATTAGGAATTCTCAGCTGACAATATTAGCATTTCAAATGCTATACATCTTATTCTTGCAAAAATTGTCTGAAATTCGGTTGTAAAATGGCATTGACAGAATGAATGAGAATGATTCAGCAGCCTGTTAAGAGGAAGATTAATAGCTTCTGTTCTCAAAAAAGTTAATCTCTATAAAAATACAGTGCCTTTAGGTTAGCTTAGAAGAAAAGGACTAAATACTTAGATACTAGATTGTGATTTAGTGATCTGCTAGCTGCACTAACTTCTTATCAATTTTTTAAAAATTTTTCAAAGCAATAATCTTGTTGCACAGTATATAAAGTGTAGTCATTGTTCTTCTACCTAAAATACACTTGATGCAGGCTATAGAATTTTCAATCACCTTACACGCATGTGAAAACTGGACAATGACTAAGGAAGATCTAGGAAGAAATAGTATGTTTAATTTACAGTTTTGTAAAAAAAATATTTAATACAAACATACTGCTAGAATTACACAAATGCTGTTCTTATTATGTGCCATTGACTCGCTTGCGACTCGTAGTGATCCTATGTACAACAGCTCTAAACTCTCCTCTGTCCTGTGCCAATCGCACCATCTCCGATACACCTATCCCGATTACTGCAGTCACTGAATCAATCCACCTCATAGTGGACCTTCCCCTCTTGTGTTGTCCCTCCACCCTACCAAGCATGCTGTCCCTCTCCAAGGACCAGTCCCACCTTACAACATGTCCAAAGTATGTCAGACAAAGCCCCAGAATCCTTGCCTCCAAGGAGCAGCCCGGTTTACCCCTCTTCAGGATGAATCTGTTTGTTTTCTTAGCAGTCCATGGTACCCTCAATACTCTTCTCCAGCACCACAGTTCAAAGGCATCAATTCTCCTTATCCTCCTTAGTCACTGTCCATCTCTCTGATACATAACAAGTGATAGCAAAAACCATGGCCTGTATCAGACACACTTTTGCCTCCAGAGAGACACCATTGCTCTTCAGTACTTTGGAGAAGGCCCTAACAGCAGACTTTCCCATGGTGATATGTCTTTTAATTTCCTGGCTACTGGTGCCTAGAGTGTTGACTGTGGAGCCAAGCAAACTAAAGATGGGAACAATCTCAGTCTCTTCACCATCCATCCTGATGCTGTCAGTTGGTCCAGTGGTGAGAATCTTTGCCTAATTGACATTGAGCCTCAATCCAAATTGGAGGCTGCAGTCCTTGACCCTCTGCAGCAAGCACTTCAGGTTCTCATCTGTTTCAGCAAGCAGGGTTGTGTCATCTGCATAACACAGATTGTTGATGAATATTCCAACAATCCCGACACGATACTTCTCCTCATATAGTCCAGCCACCCAGATAATCTGTTCTGCATATAGGTTGAAAAGGTATGGAGACAGGACATATCCCTGGTGTATGCCTTTCCCAATTTTGAACCATGTAGTGTTTCCTTGCTCTGTTCTGACGACTGCCTCTTGGTCCAAGTATAGGTTTCGCATTATCACGATCAAGTGTTCTGGGATTCCCATTCTTGTCAGAGTCAGCCACAGTTTGTTATGATCCACACAGTCAAACGCCTTTGCATAATCAATGAAACAGAGATATACATTCCTCTGGTATTCCCTACTTTCAGCTAAGATACATCTAACATTACCTACAATATCCCGCTTCTAAACCCAGTCTGGACTTCTGGCAGTTCTCTGCTGATGTGCTGATCCAGTCGTTTTTGGATAATCTTCAGTAGAATCTTGCTTGCATATGAAATCAACAATATTGTTCTATAGTTTCCACACTCTGTTGAGTCACCTTTCTTTGGAATGGGAACAAGTATAGATTTCTTCCAGTCAGTTGTCCCAGTGGTTGTTCTCCAGATTTCTTGGCACAACTAGGTGAGCACGTCCAGGATAGCATCTGTTCGCTGAAATATGTCAATTGGTATACCATTTATTCCTGGGGCCTTATTTTTTGCTATTTCCTTCAAATAGCCTGAACTTTTTCCTTCATCACCGTAGGCTCTTGCTCATATGTTGCTTCATTAAATTCTTCTGTGTCTGCCAATTCCTTTCAATCCAGTGATTCAGTATATTCTTTCCATCTTCTTTTAATGCTTTCTGGATCATTTAACATTCTTCCTAAAACATCCTTGATTATAGCAAGTTGAGGTTTGAATTTGTTCTTTAGTTCATTGAGCTTAAGAAATGCTGAGTGAGTTTGGCCCTTTTGATTTTCTGACTCCAACTCCTTGCACATTTTATTGTAATATTTTACTTTGTCATCCCGTGCTGCCTTTTGAAATCTTCTATTCAACTCTTTAGTATCTTGAATTCTTCCTTGTGCTTTGGCTTCTTTGCGCTCCAGTGCAATTTTCAGAGTCTCTTCTGACATCCATTTTGGTCTTTTCTTCCTCTTCTGTCTTTGCAATGACCGTTTGCACTCTTCCTGGATGATACCCTTGATATCTTCCCAAAACTCATCTGGTGTTTGCTCATTAGTGTTTAAGGCCTCAAACCTGTTCCTGAGATGGTTCTGAAAATCAGGTGGGATAGACTCAGAGTCATATTTTTGTACCTGTAGATTTGGTTTAATTTTCCTCAACCTCAGCTTGAATTTGCATATGAGTAGTTGGTGGTCTGTTCCACAATCAGCTCCGGGCCTAGTTTTCACAGCTGATATTGAGCTTCTCCAGGGGTTCCTTCTGCAGATGTAATCGATCTGATTCCTATGCATACCATCAGGTGAAGTCCATGTATATAAGCTGTGTTTATGTCTCTTAGAACCGTATTTGCAATGAATAAGTCTTTGTGCAAAATTCAATCATTCTATCTCCAGCTCCATTTCTGTCACTGAGTCCATGTTTTCCAACTTCTAAATCTTCTTCTCTGTTGCCAACTTTTGCATTCCAGTCACCCATTATTATCAATGCATCTTGATTGCATGTTCGATCGATCTCCGACTGTAAAAGTTGGTAAAAACCTTCTAATTCCTCTTCCTTGGCTCTGGTTGTTGGTGCATATATCTCAATGATAGTAGTATACACTGTTATTCTTTGTATGCATATGGATATTATCCTGTCACTGAAAATATTGTACTTCAGGATGGATCTAGCAATAACTTTCTTAACTATGAAAGCAACCCGATTTTTCCTCCCTTTTTCATCTCCAGAGTAAAGTATCATATGATCATCCGACTCCAAATCTCATGCCAGTCCATCTCATCTCACCAATGCCTAGTATGTCAATATTTATGCGTTCCATTTCTTCCTTAACAATATCTAATTTTCCTACATTCATGGTTCTTATATTCCATGTTCCAATCATTAGCGTCTTCTTACAACTGTTCCTCTTCCTTTGTATTTCCATGCTTGGAAGCTCCACCTCAGTTGCCATTTCTGTTATTCTCCATGCGTTCTGTTGTACATAGGGTTTTCATAGTCCTGCTGTTTCAGAAGTGGATGACCAATCCTTCTTCCTAGTCTGTTTTAATCTGAATGTTCAGATTTAGAGAAGTATCAGACAGACCAGCATTTTACAGAAAAGTGAGAGATATATCCCTTACTGTGGAGTTAACCATTAATGTCAGTGTTGTTCCTGTCTTTGGCACACGTGTCTTTACCCACTTATCTCCCTGCTCCACCCTCCACCAGGATACCCCTTCACTGCTACCCACTCCCTTCAAAATCTATCTCCCATTGTCCAGCCCTTGATCTGATTGATAGCTTATATCTGAAGCTTCCTTGGCTTCTGTGATTCCAAACACGTCGGCTGCTGATAGGTTCTTATGCTGTGACCAGTGTCTCTTAAGTTTAGTAGTAATATTTCCTGAGAAAAGGTGATGTGTCCTGTAGAACTGGTGTATAGATAGTTTTTTGCATCATCTTCGGTTACCTGGGAAGTGGGAGGATGGTTTGAATGTTACAAATAGAAGACAAAATCTACTATTATGTCTGATTAGTGACGACTGGAAAAACACATCAATGGAGAACTGTCATAAATACAAACTGGGTTTAAAAGAGTTCCTGACACTAGGGATATCATTGTCAATGTTAGGTGGATCTTGACAGAAAGCATAGAGTACCCGAAGAACATCTATCTGTGTTTTATTGACCATACAAGGAACAAATTGTGGTTAACATTTGAGAACAATGGTAGCAGTCATATAAACTGAGCAAGGGAGCTCTGCATGGCTCTAAATCAAGAAAGGAGTGTATCAGAGATGTGTACTTATATTTTAAATCTATATGTTGTGGAACAAATCATCCAGAGGCTTGATGAGGTGGAATGTAGAGGAAGACACATAGACAACCTGCATAATACAGATGACCCAACCATGCTTGCTTAAACTGAGGAGGATCTGAAAAATTTTCTGCAAAAGATCAAAACCTGCAGTATTCCATATAGGTTGCATCTCAACATCAAGAATACAAGTATTCTCACTATTGGGACAATTGGCATCATCATGATAGATAAAGAAAAGATTGAGGTTGTTAACAAGTTTATCTTGCTGAGATCTATGATCAACATTTTTGGTACTCGCAGTCAGGAAAAAAAAAAGTGATTTCATTAGGAAAGTTTGATGTCAGGGACCTCTCCAGAGTGCTAAGAATAATGATGTCAGTCTGAAGACTAATGTGTCTGATGCAGGCCACGGTCTTCTCAATTGCTTGTTATGCATAGAGGAGCTGGATAATGACTAAGGATGACAGAAAAATTGATGCCTTTGAGTTGTGGTGCTGTAGAAGAGTACTGAACATGCAATGGACTTCCTAGAGAATAAAGTAGAGATAAATACTAGAGAGAGAGAAACCACGTTGCTCCTCAGAGGCAAATATTTCAAAATATTTCAAAGCTCGGTCTCTCGGTTCTGGGGCATGTTGTCTGGAGGGACCAGTCCTTGGAAAGGGACACCGTACTTGGAGGAGTGGAGTGTCAGCACAGGAGAGGAAGGTCCTGGATGAAATGAATTGACATAGTGACTGTGGCAATAGGAGGAGATGTGTCAGTTTGGCTCAAGATAGGGCAGGAGTCAGAGCAATTTTTTAATAGGGTTGCTGTCTGTTGTTATAGACTTTACAGCCTATAGGAACAACTAAAAAAGATTTAAAGAACTTAAAGTTATTCAATTACAATGTTAATCACAACAACACTCAAAAACAAACTTACTACTGTTGTTATGTGCTATCAAGTAAGCTGCAACTCATAGCAACTCAAGTACAACAGCTCTGAAACCTGCTCTATCCTTGTGCAAATCTCACTGTCTCTGACACACCTACTCCCATTACCCCAGTCACTGAATCAATGCATCTCATCAACAGTGTTCCTCGCCTGTACTGTCCGTCCACCCTCCCAAGCATGATGTCCCTCTCCAAGGATGATTAGCTTCTCCTTGCTACATGCCCAAAGTATGTCAGACAAAGATTCAGAATAATTACCTTCAAAAAGCAGCCTGGTTTCACCCTCTCTAAGATGAATCTGTTTGTTCTCCTAGCAGTCCAATACTCTTTGCCAGCACCACAGCTCAAAGGCATTGATTTCCTTCTATCATCTCTAGCCACTATCCAGCTTTCTGACACATTTCTCATGTCATTGTAAAGATTATGGCATACCTCAGGCAAGGCACACCTCAGACTCCAGACTGATATCGTTACTTTTCAGTACTTTGATTATTGTTGTTGTTAAGTGTCGTCAAGTCCCAGACAACTCATAGTGACCTTATGAACAAAAGACCTGAAAAATTGTATAAATTTCATCGTTTCTCCAAGTACATAGAGTTTCTGGAGGCAAGTTGGTTTGGAAGTGGATGCCATTCCTGCTTCCAAGCTTGTTTTAATTGGGGAGCTCCACCAAACACTTTCCACCATGGGTAACCATTATTACATTTGATGCATCAGTGTCACAGTGTTCAGTATCACAGCAACCACGAGTTACCTCTGTATAGAAAATGGACAGACCAGTACTATACTACTTAGAAGAATGTATGACCAAAAAAAAAATTAAAATAAAACCAGGCTTGAGGGCTGCAGAATAAAATCACCCATCTTTGAAGTGGTAGCATAACTTTCTATCAGTACTCTGGAGAAGTCCCTAAAAACAAACTTTCATCTTTTGATTTCCTGGCTGCTGATTTGCAAGAGTGCTGATTGTGGAGCCAATCAAAAGAAAGCTGTTACCAATCTCAATCTCTTCACCATCTATCATGATACTGCCAATGTGCCCAGTGGTGAGAATCTTTATTTTCTTGATGTTGAACTTCAATCCAAATTTTAAGCTGCAGTCCTTGACCTTCTGCAGCAAGAACTTCAGATCCTCCTTAGTTTCAACAAGCAAGGTTGTGTCATCTGCATAACCCATATCCAATTCTGATGAGTGACTAGAATGAAAAAGTTGGGAACAGAGAAGAAGAATCAGTAGTAGGAAAACATGGACTCAGAGACAGAAATGGAGCTAGAGATAGAATGATTGAATTTTGCACAATCAATGACTTATTTATCACAAACACATTTTTTAAGACACATAAACGCAGGTTATATACATGGATCTCACCTGATGGTATGCATAGGCATCAGATCAATTACATCTGCGGAAGGAACCCCTGGAGAAGCTCAATATCAGGTGTGAAAACTAGGCCCAGAGCTGATTGAAGAACAGACCACCAACTACTCATATGTAAATTCAAGCTGAGGTTGAGGAAAATGAAACCAAATCTACAGGAACAAAAATATGACTTTGAGTCTATCCCACATGAATTTCAGAACCATCTCAAGACCAGGTTTGAGGCCTTGAACACGAATGATCAAAGACCAGATGAGTTGCGGGAGCCTACCAAGGGTATCATTCAAGAAGAGTGCAAACATTCAGTACAAAGACAGAAGAGGAAGAAAAGACCAAAATGGTTGTCAGAAGAGACTCTGAATGTTGCACTGGAGCTCAGAGAAGCCAAAGCACAAGGAAAAATTCAAGATACTAAAGAGCTGAACAGAAGATTTCAAAAGGCAGCATGGAATGACAAAACAAAATATTACAATGAAATGTGCAAGAAACTAGAGTCGGAAAATCAGAAGGGTAGAACTCGCTCAGCATTTCTTAAGTTCAAGGAACTGAAGAACAAATACAAACCTCAAGTTGCTATAATCAAGGATGCTGTAGGCAGAGTATTAAACGATCCAGGAGGTATCAAAAGAAGATAGAAGAGAATATGCTGAGTCATTGTATCAAAAGGAATGGGCAGAAAGAGAAGAATTTAATGAAACAACATGTGAGAAAGAGCCTATGGTGATGAAGGAATTTCAAGCTGCTTTGAAAGAAATAGCAACAAATAAGTCCCCAGGAATAGATGGTATACCAATTGACATATTTCAGCTAACAGATGCTGCCCTGGACGTGCTCACCAGGTTGTGTCAGGAAATCTGGAGAACAACCACTTGGCCAACTGACTGGAAGAGATCTATATTTGTTCCATTCCAAAGAAAGGTGACCCAAAAGAGTGTGTAAACTATAGAACAGTATTGTTGATTTCACATGCAAGCAAGATTCTGTTGCAGATTATCCACAAGCGACTGGAACAGCACATCAGCAGAGAACTACCAGAAGTCCAGGCTGGGTTTAGAAGGGGTCATGGTACTAGGGATATTGTAACTGATGTTAGATGGATATTGGCTGAAAGCAGGGAATACCAGAGGGAGGAATGCCTATCTGTACTTCATTGATTATGCAAAGGCGTTTGGGAATCCCAGAACACTTGATCATGCTAGCAAGAAACCTATACTTGAATCAAGAGGCAGTCATGAGAACAGAGCAAGGAAAGACTGCATGGTTCAAAATTGGGAAGGGCATATGCCAGGGATGTGTCCTGTCTTCATACCTTTTCAACCTATATGCAGAACAGATCATCTGGGAGTATGGGCTCTATGAGGAGAAGTGCACCGTCAGGGTTGGTGGAAGATCTATGAACAATCTGCGTTATGCAGATGACACAACCCTGCTTGCTGAAACTGAGGAGGATCTGATGTGCTTGCTTCAGTAAGTCAAGGACTGCAGCCTTCAGGACAGATCGAGGCTCGATATCAAGAAAACAAAGATTCTCACCACTGGGCCAATTGGCAGCATCAGGATGGATGGTGAAGAGATTGAGATTATTAACATCTTTAGTGTTCTTGGCTCCACAGTCAACAGTCTTGGCACCAGCAGCCAGGAAATTAAAAAATGCATTACGATGGGAAAGTATGCTGTTAGGGACCTCGCAAAGTACTGAAGAACAATGGTGTCACTCTGGAGACTAAGGTGCGCTTGATCCAGGCCATGGTCTTTGCTATCCCTTGTTATGCATCAGAGAGCTGGACAAGGAGATTTGATGCCTTTGAGCTGTGGTGCTGGACAATAGTTTTGAATGTACCATGGACTGCTCAGAAAACAAACAGGTTTATCCAGGAGAAGATTGCTGTTGTTCTTGTTATGTGCTGTCAAATCGTTTGCGACTCATAGCGACCCTATGCACAATAGCCCTAAACCCTGCTCTATCCTGTGCCAACGGCACTGCCTCTGACAC
>NW_006399757.1:6298163-6311288 GCF_000299155.1 Elephantulus edwardii | reverse complement strand
CTCTCCAATGCCTAATATGTCAATATTTATGCGTTCCATTTCTTTCTTAACAATTTCTAATTTTCCTACATTCATGGTTCTCACATTCCATGTTCCAATCACTCGGGTCTGCTTACAACTGTTCCTCTTCCTTTGTATTTCCATGCTTGAAAATTCTACCTAGGTTGCCCTTTCTGTTAGTCTGCGTGTGTTCAGTTGTACATAGGGTTTTCAGAGGCCTGCTATTTCAGAAGTGGGTGGCCAATCCTTCTTCCTAGTCTGTCTTAATCTGAACGCCCCTGGTCAGAGGGGAAGCCTGGAAGCTGCGCACCGGTGGAAGTCACCTCAGGTAATAGCGAAGAGGCATATTGCAGGTACACAGGAAATGCCGTCGGGAGGAGGTGCTGGGGGGACACAGAGAACGTGCCCCTGGGCAGACGGGAAGCCTGGAAGCTGCGCACTGGTGGAAGTCACTTCAGATAGTAGCGAAGAGGCATATTGCAGGTACTGTCAGGAGAAGATTAAACCTGGCTATTCCTTGGACGCAAGGATTCTGAGGCTTTCTCTGACATACTTTGGACATGTTGCAAGAAGGGAGTAGTCTTTGGAGAAAGATGTCATGTTTGGGAGGGTGGAGGGACAGCACAGGAAGGGAAGACCCTCTATGAGGTGGATTGATTCAGTGACTGGGATAAGTGAGGTGGGTGTGTTGGAGACATTGAGCTTGGCACAGGACAGAGCAGGGTTTAAGGCTTTTGTATATAGGGTTGTTTTGAGTTACAAGTGACTCGATGGCACATAAAAACAGAACAACAACAATCAAACATTCTTTACAGACAAATATTCCCCTTCTTCTCAGAGTTAGCCACAGTGTTTTGTGATCCCCACATTCAAAAGCATTTGCACAGCCAATGTGGCACAAATAGACGTTCCTCTGGTATTCTCTGTTTTCCACCAGGATCCATCTAACATTAGCTGTAATATTCCTAGTACCACAGACTTTCCTAAGCCCAGCCTGCACATCTGGCAGTACTCTGTTGACTTGATTCTCCAATCATTGTTGAATCATTTTCAGTAGAATTTTGCTTGTATTGTTCAATAATTTCTGCACTCTGTCGGCTCACCCTTCTTTGGAATGGAAACAAATATACCTTCTCCAGTCAGTTGGTCAGCTGGCTGTCTTTCAGATTTCTTGGCACAACTTAGTGAGCACATCCAGAGTAGCATCTGTTTGTTGAAATATGTCAGTTGGTATGCTGTCAACACCTGGAGTCTTGTTTTTTGACAATTCTTTCAGAGCAACTTGAACTTCCTCCTTCATCACCACTGCCTCTTATACATTGTTTCATGGAATTCTGTATCAGCCAATTCCTTCTGGTACAGTGACTCTGTATACTCCTTCCATCTTCTTTTAATGCTTCTTGGATCATTTAACATTCTGTTCAAAGCATCCTTAAGTATTGCCACTCATGGCTTGAATTTGTTTTCCAATTCCTTCAGCTTAAGAAATGCTGAGTGAGTTCAGCCCTTTTCATTTTCTGACTCCAGCTCTTTGCACATTTCATTATAACACCTTGCTTTGTCATCCAAAGCTGCCCTTTGAAATTTTCTGTTCAGTGTCTTTAGTTTCTTCATTTTTTCCTTTAGTTTTGGCTTCTCGGTCCTCTAATGCAATATTCAGAGTCTCATCTGACATTATCTTGGTCTTTTCTTCCTCTTCTGCCTTTGTAATGATAATTTGCTTTCTTCATTGGTGATATTATTGATATCCTCCCACAGCTGTTTGGTCTTCATTCATTGGTGTTAAAGGCCTCAAACCTGTTCCTGAGATGGTTTTGAAATTTGAGTAGCATAGACTTAAGGTCAAATTTTCGTTCCTGTGGATCTGATTTACTTTTCCTTAGATTCAGCTTGAATTTACATATGAATAGTTGGTGGTCTGTTACACAATCAGCTCCTGGCCTAGTTTTCACAGCTAATACTGAGCTTCTCCAGCAATTCTTTCCATGGATGTAATTGATTTGATTGCTATGCATACCGTCAGGTGAAACCTATGTGTGTAGCCTGTGTTTGTGTTTCTTATGAAAGGTATTTGCAGTGAATAAATCATTGAATGTGCAAAATTCTATTATTCTGTCTCCAGCTTCATTTCTGTCATATTCAAGTTGATGTCTTAGTCTATAAAGAGTATGTTCACCAGGTCTCAATTAGTTCGCAATATTTTTTTTTTAATGGTGGAGAATAGCTCTGGTTGAGTATAAAAGAAATTGTGCTTCTAGTCCAAAGGCCAATAACTCTTTAGTGGTTCAAATATACCAGCAGCTCCATGGGAGAGAAAAAGGTAATCTCATTCAGCAGTGAGTAAAGGAGGGAAGAAGTGAGTGATTTGAAGAAATTTCATCTCTTTAGTTAGTGAAAGTATCGTTTCAGGCAGCTGTAGTATGGCAACACAGAATAATAGCTCTGCAAGAAAAACAGATCTTGTGATGATTACACATGTTTTTGTCCATAGCAAAATGGTTGCCTAAATATAATGAACCAGTCTTTGAACTTATATGGTAAAATATTTATAAAACTAATTTACCAAGCCATAAATATTAAATATTTAACCATAGAAATATGTGTCTTTATCTAATTTATACCTCTCAACCAACCAAAGTTATTCTTCTCATTTTAAAGGAAAGGAAAATTAAGTTTAGAAAAGGTAATATTCTCAAGGAAAAAAATGGAAGAGCTCTTAAATTGAAAAGTCAGAATGTGCAAATATACTAGCAATAGTGGTGATTCAGTGTTGCCAGATTTGCATGTGAAGGACAGTGTCATATTACTAACACTCTGTATTGCCATTTCCCAGGTTACAGCAATAAACTCTGTTCAAGGCAATACTTTATTATTGGTCATTCATCAGAATGTGGAGCATATACCATGAAGAGACATGAAGGATTCTATAAAGAAAAACTTTTAAAATAAAATGTGAAATAACTCTAGGTAAAGAAATCTGCAAATGGACATCCAAAATGAAGAATTTATAATATTTAAGTAATTATTCACCTTAGGAAAACATAAACAAAAGTAAAATCTAATGCTATTGCATTTAGCTTTTGTGGAACTCTAAAAGTAACACAAATATATTCTTCTCTTCAAGCTAGTGAGGCCATCCTAAACTCAGTTTTTAGTCAACACAATTTCAGTGTAATGCCATTGAATGAAATATTTCAGCCTCTTTTCTATTTCATTATTTATTTCCATTAAAATATATGAGATATATATTTTAATAATTATGTATTTGAATACACTGCCAAATTCCTAGAATATAGAGTATCTGAATGTTCTTGCAAACTGAGGTGTGTTTCCCTTTATTCTGCCTTTCAAATACATTTTCCTTCTTGAATCAGCAGTGAGTCCCTGTTTACTCTAATCATAGATGATCAAGATAATGAATTTTAAATATCCGACACTGTGCAGGTGGTAGCTGCATCTTACTATGTTTTTAAAATAAACATACAATGATTTTGGTGTGAGTAGTCCAGGACTCCAACTAAGAGCTGCTAACTTAGTAAGAAGCTAGCAAATTCTTTTCAAAAGAAATATTGGTGTTTGGATATCTCCTGCTGTGTTAAAAATTTCATCTGTAGTAATTAGCAGTGGGCTTTCTTATCTTTGCATGGTTGGTGCAAGAAAGGAACCTCTGGAAAAGAAAATGGAAAGAATGCAGGAACTCAATATAACAATTAAGTCAAGGACTTGCTGCTTCATCAATGGCTAAGTTGTTATAAACATATTGTATAGGAAAGAATCAGTGGTTTACACAGTGAAATATTAGAAATGAAATCTATAAGGCATTCATGAATTAGAAAATAATGTCTCTGCTAGGGATTTTTAAGTTTGAAAAAAGATAAGGACAATTAGACACACATTGTTTGCTGTTGAACATTAACAAGAAACTGTTTGCTTACATAATTATTTTAAACATAATTTCTGACTTCTCTTCAAATCCCAGGTTTAATTATTGGCTGTTGTTTGAAAAACAGTTCATGTTTCACTTTCAGGGATTAAAGTATATCTAAAAATATTTTAATCAGTCATTTTAATAAATACTTTCTATATTGAATTTTTAATATTTTTATTTAAAAGTGAATTCTTATAAAAGAAACTTAAAATGTCACATTTTAAAATATATTTAAATATATTATTAAACAAATTTTCTGAGAAAGCTATTTAATAAAGCTCTCAAGACATGTTACAATTTGTGTCTTTTTTTTTTTGGCAAAATCATTCATGTACCCCTGAAATAATCTTTGTATAACAGGAAATAAAAATATATCTATTCATTGATCTAGTTACATCTCATTTGATATGAAATTTTTCTAAATGAGAATTTAACACTAAAGATGTGATTGTGTATATACTCGTACACAGAATAGAGATTGAGCAAATATAAATGATAAAAGGTAATAAGATTTTATTTTAAAGCTCAAAAGTCTTTTCAGATAGCCCATGTTGAGTCTCTGTCTTAGCAAAATCTATTTTTAATCTGTTGTTTATTGTTAGGTGTTATCAAATCATTTTTGACTCATAGAGGTCCTATGAATAACAGATTATCCTGTCCTATAGTATCCTCGTGATCTCTGAATGAGAAATTTATATCATCTCAAATATTAATTTCTTTCTTGACAAAAACAGAACACACATACACACATCCCCTATCAGTGATTTTTTCATTGTTTGTATTTTAATTATTTCTGAGAAATACAATTCCTTCTGCAAATGTTTTAATCAACATAAAAATTGTTAAAGCAGAGATCCTTCTCAAGTTTTTAACAAGAGATTTTATTCTTCTCTAATTCTGCTTAGGACTCATTTTAGCAATACTTTCTGCCTTAGATTAATTACCCTGATCTAATTCATTTAGTGGAGGACAGCTGTGGTACGTGGGTTGCCCACTGATGTACTGTGTTAAATGACGCCCATCTGTCATTGCAGCATATCAGCATGGATTCAGTGTCATCCACTTCATTGGTTCTGCTGAGACGTGAAGTACTGCTACAATGTTTACTACTGTTGTTAATTTAATATCTACACCTTTAATAACCTGACTGCTGTCACTCGCTGAACAATGATACATGATGGCCAGTGAGGAACCAGATAGAAAGCATTAACTTGACAGCACAGCAGACCCTCTGGCACAGTTAATTAGAACACTCCTGGGCAAAGTTGCTCTCGGAGGCCCGGTAAGTCATTGTCCTAGGGAAATTCTGTATTGAGAAAGAAAGGTAAAAGGCCTTGTATAAATAACAATTCAGATAAATGTATCATTAATTCCTTCACTTGAAACAGAAACAATAATAATACTGTCTTTCAGAGCTCTAAAAGGACTTTTTCATTTCTTCAAATTATTTATTTTTTCACTTTACCTTTGTTATTGTTATGTGCCATCAAATTACCTGTGATTCATAGCAACCCTATGTACAATGATCCTAAACTCTGCCCTATCCTGTGCCAACCTCACTGTCTCCGACACACTCATATCCCAGTCACAGAATCAATCCATCTCATTGAGGGTCTTCCTCTCCTGGACTGTCCCAAGCATGATGTCCAGCTCCAAGGACTGGCCCCTCCTTGCATCATATCCAAAGTATGTCAGACAAAGCTTCAGAATAACTGCCTCCAAGGAGCAGTATGGTTTTATCCTCTCCAGGAAGAACCTGTTTGTTCTATTAGCAGTCCATGGTATATCCAATACTCTTATACAACACCACAGCTCAAAGGCATCAATTCTCCTTTTCTTATCCTTAGTAATTATCCAGCTCTCTGATCCATAGCAAGTGATTGAATAAGCCGTGGCCTGTATCAGGCATACCTTAGTCTCCAGACTGACGTCACTGCTCTTCAATACTTTGGAAGGTCTCTGACAACAGACTTTCCCAATGTAATTCATCTTTTAATTTTCTGGCTGTTGGTGCCAAGAGTGTTGATTGTGGAGCCAAGCAAACTAAAGTTCTTAACAGTCTCAATCTGTTCAGCATCCATAATTATGCTGCCAATTGGTCCAGTGATGAGAATTTTTGGTTTTTTTGATGAGCTTCAATCCATGTTGCAGGCTGCAGTCCTTGCCCTTCTGCAGCAAGCATTTTAGGTCCTCCTCAGTTTCAGCAAGCAGGGTTGTGTCATCTGCATAATGCAGATTGTTGAGGAGTCTACCTCCAATCCTGATGCCACATTTACCTTTACTCTCCAAATATGAAAAATGTATCTTTCCTTGTAAACTGATGGATGCATACAGTATTTCTATCTTCATCTTTTTGAGGAAACATTAAAATGCCTCCTGAGTAGTTATACATTTTACAACCCCACTGAGTGCATCAGAGTTCCAATCTCACCAACATTTATTACTTGCTGTCTGGTTAAACATTGCTACTGCTACTGGTGGTTTTGATTTGCATCTCTCTCATTGCAAGTAATTTTGAACGTTTCTTGATGTGCTGAACATAGAAATTCCTGATTCAGATATTCCACTTCTAGGACTACACCCCAAGGAAAATATAACTGAGACAAATAGAGATTTGTACACTTATTTTCATAGGAACATTAATAATAATAGCAGGAAAATAGAAACCAGAAAAATACACATCAAACAAATGGATTGAGGAACTGTGCACACAATGGAATACTATGCAGCACGAAGGAGCAAAATTTCGTAAAATATTATATAACATAGGAGAATTTAGAGAGTATTATACTGAGTGAACTAAATCTCCTAAAGACAAATATTGTATAAGACCATTATTGAAAAAATAGAAAGATAGCTAGTAAGATATACATGAAAAAGGGGACAGAGTGTGAGAGTGTGGGGGCAAAGGGGTAGAAAATGAGAAGGGGAAATCATGACTAGGCTAAGAGAGTTTGGATGATGGATGAGGTAGGGAGGTGAAGGAATTAGGAAAGATCCAATGGGAATCTGAAAAGAAGGAGTAATAGTAGGCATAGATCAAGGACAATTCATCTTATAAAACACTTTGTATATGAATGATTGGATGGAAACAATGTGAATGAAGAAGTGTATGCAACATGATGTTCATGAATAAAACACAATGTATACAAATTTTGTATGCATCAATTAAAAGAAAATTTTTCAAATCTGATTGCTGCAAGTGTAATGACTGTTGCAAGTGTAATATATCAAATCTCCGCATTTTAGGCTTGAACTTTTTCTTCTTAGTTAAAGTACTGTAATCCAAAATTTATTAGGAAGATATGACTATATATGTCAACTATAGTATTTAATTCTATCATAAAAGGTAAAATAGTCTTACTATTTATGTGTTATATATGTATTAGGATTGGAGGAAGACTCATCAACAACTTACATTAAGTAGATGACACAACCTTGCTCACTGAAACGGAGGAGGACCTGAAGTATTTGTTCCAGAAAGCAAAGGACTGCAGTCTTCAATTTGGATTGAAGTTCAAAATCAAGAAAACGAAGATTCTCCCTACTGGGCCAATTGCCAGAACCATGAGAGATTAAGAAGATACTGAGATTGTGAACAATTTCAGCATACGTGGCTCCACAATGAACTGTTTCGGCACTGGTAGTCAAGATATTAAAAGACGAATTGTTTTGGGGAAAGAAAGCTGCTGTCACGGACCTCTCATAAGTGTTGAAGAGCAACAGTGTCAGTCTGGAGCCAAAGGTATGCCTAATTCACTTCATGATCTTCACAATTACTTTCTGTGCTTCAGAGAGCTGGACAATGACCAAAGATGACAAAAGAAAAAGGTATACATTTGAGTTGTGGTGTAGGAAAAGAGTATTGAACCTACCATGGACTGTCAAGAGGACAAACAGGTTTATACTGGAAAGGGTACAGTCAGGCTTCGCTTTTGAGGCAGGGATTTTGAAGGTCCTTCTCACATACTTTGGGCATGTGGCCAGGAATAATGCTTGGAAGGGTGGTGGGACTGCACAAGGGAGGGAATCCCTGGATGAGATGGATTGACATAGTAACTGGGGTAAAAAGAGTAGGTATGTCAGAGACAGTGAGACTGGTTACGGATAGAGCAGAGTTCACAACTATTGTAAATAGGGTCACTATGAGTCTTAGGTGACTTGATGGCACATAACAACAACAACAATAAAATATGCATGACTATTCACTTACTTAAGGTCAAACGATTTTAAATATGTACACAACAGCAAAATTGCAGAAAAAAATTGAACATGGGCACTCAAGGTATCTTAAAAAGCTTAATCTATAGCATTCTGAAAGTTCTCATTGAGTCATGCCATGAAATGCCATGAAATTTGAAAGATGGCTTCCTGACCTCTAGTGAAGCAACTATTGAAGATACTAGCTAGTCATATATGTATGTTTGTGTGTGTATACATATATATACATATATACATATATACATATATATACATATATACACACATATATACATATATATACACACATATATACATATATATACATACATATATACATATTTAGATAGTTGTTGTTGTCATAGTTGTAGTTGTTGATTGTTTTTGAGTCGAGCATGACTCATAGTGACCCTATGAACAAAAGGCCTGAAGCCCCTCTATAACTCTCGACATTTATCAAAGTTCATAGAGTTTCAGGAGGCATGTTCTTTAGGAAGTGGATGGCACTCCTGCTTCCAAGCCTGTCATAGTATGTTATTGCGTTTTTTGTGCCATTGACTTGCCTGTGATGTATAGTGACTAGTATAGTATATGTGCAGTTCAGCAGCTCTGAACCCTTCCCTGTCCTGAGCCGGTCTCACTAACTCCAATACACCAACCCCCATCACCTCAGTTACTATATCAATCCATCTCATCCCTCTCCTGTGCTGTTTGTCCACCCTCCCAAGCATGATGTCCTTCTCCAAGGACTGATCTCTCCTGGCCATGTGCCCAAAGTAAGTGAGAGGAAACTTCAAAACCCTAGCCTCTAAAGAAAGACTTGTTTTCACCCTCTGCAAGACTGCAAGACAGACCAATTTGTTTTCTTGGTAGTCCATGGCATGTTCAAGACTCTTCTCCAGCACCACAACTCGAAGGCATCTATTCTTTTACTGTCATCCTTAGCTATTGTCCAACTCTCTGAAGCATAACAAGTAATTGAGAAGACCATGGCCTGGATTAGGAGCACCTTTGTATCTAGACTGAAATCCTTGCTCTTCAGCACTCTGGAAAGGTCCATGGTAGCAGATTTTTAGATAGACATAGATTGATATATCCTGATCTAATGGACACCACTCAATAACTGAAGGAATTTTCAAAATATATATATATATTCAGAAGTGGATGTGATACAAGGGACTTTTTTACTGATGTCAGATGGATCTTGATTGAAAGCAGATAATACTAGAAATATTTCACCTGTATTATAGTTACTATACAAAGACATTCAACTATGTGGAGCATAGAAGTTTATTGATAATATTAAAAAGAATGGACATTTCAGCACGCAAAAGTGTACTTATGTGAAACCTAAACATAGACTGAGAACCAGTTTTTTGAACAGAATTGTGGAAATTTAATGGTTCAAAATCAGATAAGGTGTGCTTTGGGGTAGTAGATTTTAACCATACTTATTTGTTCTGTTTGCTGACCAAATAATCTGTGATTCTGAATTATATGGAGTAGAATGTGAGAAGGGCTCACTAACCACCTGAGACATGCAGATGACATATTCTTTCTTGCTGAAAATTCATGAACTTGAAATATTTGCTGATAAAATAAAAGCCCAAACCCTTCTTTATAGAATACATATTAAGAACTAAAAAAACAAACAATAACACCACCAAAAACCTCACAATTTAACCGATAAAAAGTCATATTTGATGGAAAAAAGATTGAGAGATTTCATCCACAATCAATGCTCATGAAAATAGCAATCAAGTAATCAAACAATATACTGCATTAAACAAATCTGTAAAAGACTCCTTGAAAGTGCTAAAAAGTGAAGAATTTTTATACATATCTTACTAATTATTCTTTTATTTTTACAACAGTGGCCTTCTACAGTATCTGTCCTTATGAGACTGAGTTAGTTCACTCAGTATAATACTCTCTGGCCTCTTCATAATCTATAGTACTTTCTAAAATTGTTGATCTTGAGAAACACAATGTATATGAATGAAACATGTTGTTGTTTGCTGTTAGGTACCATTAAGTCGAGTATCACTCATAGTGACCTTGTGAACAAAAGATCTGAAACCAGTCCTGCCCTGTGCCATCCTCATACTTCCTGACACACAAGAGCCCATTGCAGCAGTTACCTTGCCAATCCACCTGGTTGAGGGTCTTCCTTTTCTTTGCCAACCCTCCACCCTTCCCAGCATCATGACCTTTCCAAGGAATAGCACCTCCTAGCAATATGTCCAAAGTATGTGAGGTAAAGCCTCATCATTCTTGCCTCCAGAGAGCACTCTGGCTGCATGCTCTTCAAGACATATCTATTTGTTTTCTTGGCTGTCCATGGGATGTTCAGTGCTCTTCTCCAACACTACAGCTCAAAGGCATCAATTCTTTCTCTGTAATTCTTATTCATTGTCCAGGTCTTGGATGCATAGCTAGTAATCAGAAAGCCCATGGCCTGAGTCAGATGCACTTTAGTCCTCAAACGGACTTCACTATTCCTCAATAATTTGGAAACATACACCGTGGACTGCTAGAACAAACAAGTTCTTCCTGGAGAGGGTGAAGCCAGGCTGCTCCTTGGAAGCAAGGATACTGAAGCTTAGTCTAACATACTTTGGACATGTTGTAAGGTGGGATCAGTCCTTGGAGAAGGACATCATGCTTGGGAAGGTGAAGGGAAGGCCCAGGAGAGGAAGACCCTTGATGAGATGGATTGATTAAGTCACTGGGGTAATGGGAATAGGTGTGTCAGAGGCAATAAGATTAGCACAGGATAGAGCAGGGTTGAGGACTGAATGAATCATAATGTATATGAATTTTGTTTGCAAACCAACATAAAATTTTTAAAATAAAAAAAGGAATTAAAAAAAATGAAGAATTTACCTATGATGCCCCTGATCTAAAAAAATACTTTCAATTTTCTCATATACACGCAAACACTGCACCATGAAAAA
Source organism: Elephantulus edwardii (assembly GCF_000299155.1). Taxonomy (NCBI): domain Eukaryota; kingdom Metazoa; phylum Chordata; class Mammalia; order Macroscelidea; family Macroscelididae; genus Elephantulus; species Elephantulus edwardii. The sequence continues at coordinate 6,300,203 of NW_006399757.1, read as the reverse complement.
GGCATACCAAAGAAAATGTGTGGTAAAATATTGGCAAAAATATCAAATATGTGTGGACTGCCCAAAGAATGCCTACTCTGTTTTGGAATAAGTACTGCCAGAATGCTCAGGATCAAGGATACCAAGGCTTTGTTTACTTTGCAGATGACGTTAGTGTGCACAGTCCCTGGAGAAAGATATTGTACATGATGGGGGAAAGTCTGAGGAAGACCTTGGACAATATGGATTCATACAGTGGCTTACAACAGAGGACTGAACCACAGCATAAATTGTAAGGAAGGTGAAGGACCAGGTATTGTTTCATTCTGTTGTCCATTGGACCACTGTGTGCTAGAACTTACTCAAAGACATCTCATAATAATAAAAAGCTAAAGGAAAAAAATTCTATTTTCTTTACTTAGAATTATTTCCTGTTTCTCTACCTTACAATTCAGTTCACTTCACATTCAATAAACTTTTCAAAATTCTCACTTCTTCCAATTTCCCCCATTTATTTAAGTTGTCCAATATATACCTGGAAGCTCCTCCAAACGCTATCCATGATGGGTAACCATTATGGTATTTGACACGACTGTGACACAATATTCAGCATCACAGCAACTCCAAGTTATTCCCTACAACAAATGAACAAACAACTGCTGTAGCACATAAAGAATGTTTTTTGCAGGCCAATGGCCCTACAGAGTTTTAAAGACACACTCTTGAGAAGACTCCACCCTTGAGTCCTTGTTAGCTGAAAGAGGCTAAAGGCCAACTGACACCCACTTGGAAGTGACATGATGGTTACCCATCATGGATAGTGGAGGGAAAAATAACAACAACAAAAAAAAAAACCCCAAAAAACCAAAACATTATCACAAATCAAACACAACACAAAACTTTCCTTAAGTGACTCCCCTCAAGATGTGAGAAACCAGCTTCCAGAGTGGAACCTGCTCAAGAGTTTCCAGCCCAATGTGGACTCAGCCCCTCACTACAGAGTTTTAAAGATTAAGGTTTGGAAGCAGGAGTGGCATCCACTTCCCAAAACAGATGCTTCTGTAAACTCTATAATCATACAGAAGTTATGTTAATTAGAGAACAAGAGTTCAGGTCTTTTGTTCACAAGGTCACTATGAGTTGTATTTTACTTGATGACACTTAACCGCTGCTAAGGGAGACTGTTGTTTTTATGTGCCATCGAGTCTTTTGTGACTCATAGTGACCCTATGTACAATAGCCCTAAACTCTGCTCTGTCCTGTGCCAATCACACTGTCTCTGATAAACTCATCCTGATTACCCCAGTCACTGAATCAATCCACCTCATAGAGGGCCTTCCCCTCCTGCGCTGTCGCTCCACCCTCCCAAGCATGATGTCCCTGTCCAAGGACCAGTCTCTCCTTACAACATGTCCAAAGTATGTCAGACGATGCCTCAGGATCCTTGCCTCCAAAACCAGCCAGTTTAACCCTCTCTAGGTTTTTTTTCTCTGCTTATTTTCCTAGCAGTCCATGGTACCCTCAATTCTCTTCTCCAGTACCACAGCTGAAAGGCATCAATTCTCCTTCTATCCTCCCTAGTCATTGTCCAAACTATCTGATGCATAACAAGTGATAGCAAAGACCATGGCCTGTATCAGACTCACCTTAGTCTCCAGAGACACCATTGCTCTTCAGTACTTTAGAGAGGTCCCTAAAAGCAGACTTTCTCATCGCAATATGTCTTTTAATTTCCTGGATGCTGGTGCCAGGAATGTTGTCTGTGGAGCCAAGCAAACTGAAGCTGTGAACAATATCAATCTCTTCACCATCCATCCTAGTGTTGTTATATTTGGAGCAACATTCTACTGTGTACATCACTCTTTGTCAATTTGCTCTACTAAGGTAATCTGGATTTGCTGTGATGCTGAACCTTGTGCCATTGGGGTATCAAATACTATAATGGTCTCCCAGTGTGGGCAGTGTTTGGTGGATCTCTCAGCTGTAATACAGGTTTGAAAACAGGAATGGCATCCATTTCCTAAACCACATGTCTATGGAAATTCTATGAACTTGGAGAAA
>NW_006399757.1:6282866-6287038 GCF_000299155.1 Elephantulus edwardii | reverse complement strand
AAAAAATAAAGTAATAAAAAAATTATAAAAAAAAAGAAGTCCTCCTGCCATTTATAGTCCCTGTCTCATTTCAATAGTTTATATTCCCTATTTTGGTAGATTTCTCAAAACTCTGCCTTTCATGATCCCCCCAAATCCATTTTGGGCCATCACAGCTGTTAAGATCAGAAAGATAGGTAGGCTTGCTTGGGTTCTCTAGTTCAGATTTCATATGGAGGCATCATGGACTTGGTCCTCAAATGAAGGTCATAAATAATAATAATTCACTTCAAATTTCATTTGACTTCTTGAAAGAATCTAGTTACAGTCATTCCCTTGACACATTAACTCATGCTTGCCCTCTTTGTAAATTTGAAATAATTGAAACAAATCCCAAACCCTCTGTTGTCTAGTCAGTTTCTGCTCATGAAGCACCTCTGTTGTGTTTCTGACTCTGTAAACCTTTATAAGGATGAAACTGTTGTTAGATTCAAACGTCTGACCTTTTGGTTAGAAGCCCAATATGCCATTACAGCTTAATTTGCAACAAATCATACTTAACTCCTAGTCATGTTCACTTCCTACAGAGGTAGCTTTTTGACCACGAAAAGGCTGTTAACATTTTCTTGTTCTAACATAAGGATAAATAAGAATTATATGCATTGTTTTAATTTACCCACACATTTTACTTAAAAATATCCTTAGAAATCAATCTCATGTTAACCGATATCTGCCTATATTTGTGTTGCCCTGAAGTCGCTAGTTCATGATTGTCAGATGGTTGCCACTCTCTGAGACCAGAAGCTACTACATTTCTTCTATAGATAGTCTATTTGATCTATTTTAGAATTTAAATTTTAGTAGAATTCTGTTGGTTTTTTTTCAACTTTGGTTTCAGTTGTGTAAATTTGAACAGTAGCCCTACTTCTAGCTTTTTGTTTGAGTAATATTCTCTTAGTGGGATAACATTCTATCTATAAGGGCATTCATTGTACTAAGGAATAAATTTTGAATATTCTTTTTGATAATGAATGATACGTTTTGTTTATCAATCAGTAATTCCAAGAACAGAAGGCCATATGATTGTTCAACTCAAATGGAGAAACCAGTTTATTTCTGCTTTCTAGAATCCCAAGGATATTGGTCATTTATGCATTTCATTTTTGACAACCTTCAATTTTCCTGGATTTTAATTGAAAAGTTCCTATATTCTTCTTATTAATGGATTTTAGCAGTGATTTCATCTAAGTTTGAAGAATATAGCATAAGCAAATGAAGTCCCCAAAGCTTACTTACTTGTTTCATTATAGTAGAGGTTCCACTTTGAGTAGGTAATTCTTCCCAAGTAGTAGTTGACTGTCTTCAAACTTGAGGAACTTGTGTTCTGGTACCATATTAATCAGTGTTCTACTGTTATTATTAACATTTACACTGGCCAATTATTTCAGAACTATGGGTTCTGTTTTAATTGCCAGTCTGGCTTAATTTGGAAACTCTGCTGAAACCTGCCTACCATGGGTAATCCTAGTGGTATTTTAAATACTTGTGGCAATTCTTCCAGCATCTCAACAACATTCAAGTCATAACATATGACAGACTTATTAACTATTAGAGATAAATAACTGTCCTAACTCCTGTCTTACCACTGAGATGCCAGTGTCCTACTCACAGAACATCAGATCCCACATGTTGGTGCACTGTTGATGTAATACCACAGGAAACACTTCCTCAAATGCCCATAAAGTCAGTCCTCCTATTATCCTTACTTGCATCAGCAATTTTCTGACTATTCTTGTTACTCGGAAGTGGGCAGGTCTGATAGGAAGAATATTTGCCTGTAGCTAATTCGGTGATTTGGAAAGATCACAGAGTTAAAAACCTTATGGAATTTCTTTTGTTGAGCACAAGGGTTTATTATGAGTCAGAGTCCCCTTGACGGTAACTATCAATAACTGCAAAAGACCCTGAAAAAGCCAATACATGATGCTATAAGAACCTGTAAGTAAGACTAACTCAACAAAATGACACAGTTCAGACAAAGTGTTAGTCAGAAAGGATACCAAATATCCATGAAAGTCAAGGCAGTGATATTTGAAAATTTTAAGACAGGCTATAAAGTATTTTGTTTACAATGTCAATCTCTTCACCATTCAACACGATGGTGCCAATTGTCCTAGCGGTGAAAATTTTGTTTATTTGACATTGAGCCTCAATCCATACTGAAGGATGTAGTCCTTGACCTTCTGGAGCAAGCACTTCAGGTCCTACTCAATTTCAGGAAGCAGAGTTGTGTTATTTGCATAACTCAGATTGTGATGCCTCTTCTTCCAATCTTGATACCACATTTCTTCTCATACAGCTCAGCCTCCCAGATAATCTGTTTTACATATAAATTGAAAAGGTATAGAGATAGGATACATTCCTGGCGTACACCTTTCCCAGTTTGGAATGATACTGTGTTTCCTTGCTTTGTTCTGATGATGCCTCCTGATCCAAATATAGGTTTTGCATAAGCACGATCAAGTATTCTGGGATTCTCATTCTTCTCAGAGTCAGCCAGAATTTGTTGTGGCACCAGCAGCCAGCAAATGAAAAGAAGTATTGTGTTGGGAAAAATCTGCTGTCAGAGACGTCTCCAAAGTACTGAGAAACAATGATGTCAGTCTGGAGACTAAGGTGTGCCTTATACAGGTCATGGTCTTTGCAATTACTTGTTATGCATCAGAGAGCTGGACAATGACTAGAGATGATAGAAGGAGAATTGATGCCTTTTAAACTGTGATGTTGAAGAAGAGTATTGAATAGACCATGGACTGCTAAAAGAACAAACAGGTTCATCTTTGAGAGACAAAAACTACTCTTCTCCTCAGAGGCAAGGATTCTGAAGCTTCATCCAACATACTTTGTACATGTTGCAAGGAAGGATCAGTCCTTGGAGAGGAACATCGTGCTTGGGGGAGGGGATGTTGGGGAGAAAGTGCAGGAAAGGAAGATTCTCAATCAGATGGATTGACTCAGTGACTAGGGTAATAAGGTAGGTGTGTCAGAGACAATAAGACTGGCAAAGTATAGATCAGGGTTTGGGGCTGTTGTACATAGGGTTGTGATGATTTGCAGGTGACTAGATAGCACCTGATAACAAAACAACATAAAGTATTTAATATTATTAAAATTGTATTATCTGTTGTTTTTTAAAAAAAACAAGCGGTATTAACCCATGAGAAGGCAATCCTGGATTGGAAGTTGCACATTACAGTTGTATTTACCAACTTTAAGTTGAAGTCATACCGGCTTCATCATAAGATATGCATAGCAGCACGATATGATCAGAATCACAGACATCCTGATGGCTTGAGACTTAGGCCATCACATCAGGGGCTGGTCAATGGGAGATGGGTATTGAATGGTGTATTGAATGTGGTGGAGCAAGAAAGCATCAGTGGGCTGTAACATTGAATCTATTGGTGATTGTCATAACTGGGCAATTGTCTTTCATCGGTTCTTTTCTGTGGAATGTTTGTCTGTCAGATACTATTATATATATTTAAAGTTTGAGACAGACTAGGAAGAAGGATTGGACATCCACTTCTGAAAACACAGGCCTTAGAAAACCCTATGTACAGTAGAGCACACTTAGACTATTCCTAGGACTAGCAGACATGGCAATTGAGACTGAGATCTTAGGAATACAGAGAAGAAGGAACAGCTGTAAGCAGACACTAGTGACTGGAACATGGAACGTGAGAAGCATGAATGTACGAAAATTGGACATTGTTAAGAAAGAAATGGAACGCATAAATATTGACATACTAGGTATAGGCAAAATGAGATGGCTTGGCATGGGACATTTTGAATCAGACGATTACATGATTTACTATGCTGGGGATGAAAAGGTGAGAAAAAAATGTGGTTGGTTTCATAATTAAAAAAGTCATTTCTAGATCCATCCTGAAATACAATGTGGTGAGCTATAGGATAATATACATACACATATAAAGAAGTCCAGTGAATACTACTATCATTCAAATATATGCACCAACAACTAGAGCCAAAGAGGAGGAAATAGAAGATTTCTACCAACTTTTGCAGTCAGAAGTTGATCAAACATGCAATCAAGATGCATTGATAATAATGGGCGACTGGAACGCAAAAGTTGGGAACAGAGAAGAAGGCTCAGTAGCTGGAAAATATGG
>NW_006399757.1:6279601-6282766 GCF_000299155.1 Elephantulus edwardii | reverse complement strand
AAGGTAATCTGGATTTGCTGTGATGCTGAACCTTGTGCCATTGGGGTATCAAATACTATAATGGTCTCCCAGTGTGGACAGTGTTTGGTGGATCTCTCAGCTGTAATACAGGTTTGAAAACAGGAATGGCATCCACTTCCTAAACCACATGTCTATGGAAATTCTATGAACTTGGAGAAACGACAATAATTACAGAGATGCATTAGGGTTTTTTTTCCATAGAGTCGCTATGAGTCATACTCTACTCGAGGCAATAAACAACAACAACAATATATACCTGTCTCCAAAAGAACTGAATTAACTTCATGACTTTCAAAGATATTTTAGTTCTTTCTTAAAAAGAAAAAAAACCTGCCTTACACTGGATTCTCTACTGGAGCAAAACCAGTGAAATATATGTATAAACACCCAATATGTGTGTGTGAGTTGATAAGTCCTCATGTCAATGTAAAGTTAGGCTGGAAGTTTCCCTTCACACACGTTTTTGTAGTCAGTTCAGTGGTAGGCTGCTAGCACCCATTCCAAGAACAAGATGTTAGAGAATAACAAATTAGATGAAGGATCAAGAGAACTAGCTTTGTCAAAATGCTGACCTAAATTTACAGAAGAAATACTTAGAATTTAAAAAAGCTAACTCATAAACAAGTGTAAGTTAATGAGTAATCAACTCATTGATTTTCAACCAGAATTTCCTGCTAATTTACACCTGAGCTCAAAAAACATCAGGCATGCATCAATGGTGATTAACTTTATAAAACACAATGTATGAGAATGATTGTAAGAAACACAATGTGAATGGAGGAATGGATGAAACACAATTTATTGTAATTAAATACAACATATATGAATTTTATATGCAAACTGATATACAATAATGTTTAAAAATAATTTTTAAAAAGGTTATTTATTTGTATTCTACCCCATAGATATCAGATAATGCAATAATATATCATTATGACAAAGCAGAACTACCCCCACTGGCCTTTGAGGAAAGGATGATAAATGTTCTCACATGTTATCAGGAGGTATGAAGTTCTGTCTCACATACTTGGGCATGCTGTGAGGAGTGGCTGTTACTTAGAAAAGGACATGATATCATGTGTAGAAAGGTAGAGGGCCAACAGAAGAGAGGAAGCCCCTTAGTGAGACAGAGTGATAGAGTTTCTGCAGCTAATGGCTCAACTGTGTCTGAGACGATATGGATGGCATAGGATAGGACAGGGCGCAGATCTGTTTTTCATCATGTTGCTATGACACTTAAAAATGTCTGATTTCTGTGCCTTACCTGGTATACAAACCACCAAATGGCTTATTGATAATAATAATAAAAATACAACCAAAAAAATAAAAAACAAAAAATCCCTGACTTCTGGGTCTCACCAGGTTTAAATAGAAAGCTCAAGCCAGTAAATGGTTTATTGATCAAAAAAAGCCCCTGTTACCAGCAGTCAGGAGATCAAAATATATATGGCGCTGGGTAAGTTTGCAGTCAGGACCCTCCCCAACTTATTGAGGAGCAATGATGTCAGCTTGAGGACTATAGTGCACTTGATGGAGGCCATTATCTTTTCAATTACATGCTATATATTTGAAAGCTGAACAATAAATAAAAATTACAAAAGAGGAATTGATATCATTAAATTCTGGTGTTGGAAAAGAGTAATGAATATCCCATGGACTGCCAAAAGAACAAACATATGTATCTTGGAGAAAGAGCACCCAGAGTGCTCCTTGAAGGTAAGGATTATAAAGCTTTGAAATACATACTCTGGGCATGTCGCTAGAAAAAGCTGTTCCTTGGAGAGGTATATCATGCTTGGGAATATGTAGAGTTGGTGAAAGAGAGAAAACCCCTCAACTAGATGGATTCAAAATGTGACTGTTTCAATGGGGTCTAGAGTGGCAGAAATTGTGAAGACGGCATAAGATAGGGCAGGGTTCAGACATGTGGTTCACTGGGTCACTATGGGTCATACTCTACTTGATGGCACCTAACAACACAACTATAGCCACAGGACTTAACAACAACAGCAGTTAGAAAAGAAAAACTTCGTCTTCTAATTGTATAAGAGGAATGAGGCATAGAAATAGTATTCCAATTAAATCTAACAATTCTATTACATATGCCCATTCTTCACCTTTCAGAGTTACAAATTAGTAAGAGGTAAGAAGCTTATGTGTTTCCATTATAAAATGAATAACTTTTTGCTTTGTTTAAATATAACAGGAATTAAAGTTACACAGATAGACATTTCAGTCTGTATATAAAAGTGTATGTTTTAAATCTTGCTCCTGAAAAAAAAGCCTGATGAAATGCATTTCTCTTATATTAAACACACAAGACCAAATACAGTTTGCCTCTCTGGAGAGTATCTAAGTAATATTCAGTGGATTCTATTTCAAATAGAGAAATAAAACAGTTATAAATCAATCTGGCTAAGTGTGAAACCCTGACTAGTCAAAGGATTTTTTTTCCACATCACTTGTTTTGATTGTGACTAAACGTACTCTAAGGGTTATACTGACACAACTTCAGTAGTCTAAGTCTCTACTGGGTCCAGTCTTACTGTTTAAGCAAGTTTCTGTAACGTGTTTGAAATACTATGATTGTGTTTAACTGTACACTTCTTATGGATGTCACTTCCTCAAGACTCATTTTATCTTCAAAACCATTTGGGTTTCCTTTTCTAAGAAAATTTACAAATATAGTCTTTGTGTCATTAGGTAGCTCTAGGAAAATGGTAATAGAAACACTTAAAAACAACTTCATTCTTTCCTAACAACTTCCTGTTTAAGCTCTCCTCTGCTCCTTCTAGAAAATCTAGAATAGATACTGTAGATTTTTATATACACCCTTAAAAAAAACGAAGTCGAGATCTGCGACCCAGCCTTCCTGTCTGCTATAACTGCAGGTACTGACTACAGTTCCCAGAGGTCTGTGGGGAAACGCCATCTTTGTAAACTTGGACTTTGCTGGGAGATCTGCAAGGACAGCAGAGACAATTCCAGGCCGGGGCTTGTGACCCAGATACCCCACACCCATATATGATTGTCAGGCAGGCAATCGTATTTGCCACATCTATAAGATTTATCAACCTCCCCTAAAATACTCATGTACCATTGAGGATTAAGTTACATGGGGAATCAAACTGGTTTCTGGCCTGA
>NW_006399757.1:6242671-6266531 GCF_000299155.1 Elephantulus edwardii | reverse complement strand
GAAGGAGAGGAAGACCTTTGATGAGATGGATAAATTCTGTGACTGGAGCTGTGGGAATAGTGCGTTTGAGATGGCTATGATGGCACAGGATAGAACAGCATTTAGAGCTCTTGTACATAGGGTCGCTATGAGTCGCAAGCGACTCGATGGCACATAACAACAACAGTACATAACATTGTTGATATTGTTATGTGCTGTTGAGTCTCCTGTGACTCATAGAGACCCTATGTACAGCAGCTGTAAACTCTTCCCTGTCCTGAGCCAGTCTCACTAATTCTGACACACCAACCCTCATTGTCCCAGTTACTATATAAATTCATCTCATCCGGGGTCTTCCTCTCCTGTGCTGTCCCTCCTCCCTACCAAGGATTGATCTCTCCTTGTTATGTGCCCCAAGTAGGTGAGACTGTGCTTCAAAATTCTACCCTACAAGAAGAGACTTGGTTTCACCCTCTCCTAGATAGTATTTAATAATAAAATATAATATGAACAATTATAATAGATGTAAAGTCTAAAGTTTATAGTCAATATTAATAAATTTGTATCGTTTGGGAGCAAGCATCACATATAATCATATAGTGAATGCTGGTTTCTATTATAGAAAATAAAGAAATATTTTGAAATTAAACAGATTATTTTAACTTTTCTACATTGGAAGTAGGAGTGGCATCCAATTCTTAAAAAACATACCTCTGGAAACTATGAACTTTGATAAATGCCAATAGTTGTAGAAAGTCTTTAGACCTTTTATTCCTAGGTTCGCTATGAGTTTGCTCCACTCAAAGGCTATTAACAATAACAACAACGTAAGTATAAAATAAGAAAGGATTTGCTTGATTTCTCTTTATGCTTTCAATGTAAGGGGAGTATTTTTACCCATTTTGAAAGTATTGCACTTGGCAGTAAGAAAGAATTTAACAGCTCATGTGGGTACCAATTAGAGCCAATTATAACCCCATTTACCTGCCTTGGCACCACTCTACCTCTAAGAGCCAATATTGCCTTTGAAAAATTATTATTCACTGCTCATAATCGAATCTATTAGAATGGGTTATGTTTTTTTTATCTTATGAGAACTTCATTGAGAAATAATTTAGATACATAGCACAAGAAGCAGTGCCAAAACCAATTATAAATTATTTTCCTATAAAAGTTGTAGTTATAAGAATTTATATTATTGATGGTTACAAACACTATTTACTTTAAGAAACCTGCTTGTTCACATCAGAATTACTGCTTTACTATAAATGATAAGCAAATAAAAACAAGAGGTCTCTAAATTGCCTATCTACTTTGAAAACAAGTTTTCAACTCAACATTCATAAATTCTTTACAATCTGACTCATTATCATAATATTTCTCAATCAGCTCTGAGGTCACACCTTTCAAAACATATTTACAATTAAAACAAAGAATTGAAACTCAAACCTTTCAAATCATTGTTGTAGTTTCAATTATAATAATTCCACAGGGTTAAAATAATAGCTGTCTACACTGAAGCAATGAAGAAAAGTGTCTCTATTCATTAAAAGATTAAATAGGTCCCCCAAATTTGTGTCTTTGTTTTTACACTTGGAGTTTTCAAAAAGGCACCAGTCATAAATTTAAAAGCTTTCACTCTTTGAAGAGTCACTTGTTGGCTCTGTCATATTATATTCTTCAGCTTAACCTATTCATAGATAGCAGAGAAAAATCAAGTTTCTGCTTGTTTAACTCTGCTGAGACCCAGAGATCTTCATGTAGCTTGAGAATAACCAAGCACCTGGCCTCTGCTGCTGATGAACACTGAGCAGAAGACAAGACATTCTTTTCAGATGTAAAGAATTTCAAACAACATTTTAAGTTACTGTCAACGTTATTTGACTTACTTAAATACACTGCTAATTGTTCCTTTCTATAATTATCATCAAAGCAACATACAAACATTACCTTCCCCTCCACACACACACACATTTTCTCTTTTTATCCCAAGGCACGTGGTAAAAGGCCAGAGCTGCTCCAGAGGAGGATAAGCAATCTCCACCCAGTGCAATTACCTGCCTCTGAAAAGCCGCCAGAAGGTCAGCAATGGGTTGGTGCCTACTCTATAGTGCAATAGCATTCTCTTTTTAATATTTGATAAAATATTGATATAGATGAACTTAGAACACTTCAAAGTTCTTTTCATTTCCACAGACAGTTCTCAACGTAAAAAATTATCAAGAGAGTGACATTGTTTTGATAAGTAAAACAATCTATATATTTTTTCTTTTTTGTTTTTGAAATTTTCAGAGCATGTACTATTTTTCCGTCCACCTTAATAAGCCTTAAGGGAGCTCTGGTGATCTAGAGGTAAGGTATTTGACTGTGTGATCACAACAAATTATGACTAACATTGAGAAGAATGGGAATCCCAGAACACATACTGTGCTTACCTAAAATCTGGACCTAGAAGAAGGAACTATTGTCCCAATAGAAAAAGGGAACACTGCATGGAATAAAATTAGGAAAAGTGTGCATCAGGATTGTATTATTCCTCCATACCTATTCAAGCTGTATGCTGAGCAAATTATTCCTGAAACTGAACTCTATTAATGAGATTGTGGTATAAGAATCTCAACAAGAACCTGTCTTATACAGATAACACAACCTTGCTTGCTGAAAGTGAGAAGGACCTGAAACATTTGCTGTAGAAGATCTGTACAACATTCAATATGGATTACATCTCAACATTGAGAAAGCAAAGATGTTTCCCACTGGGCCAGTAGGCAAAATCATGACAGACAGAAAAAAGATTGAAACTGTCAATGATTTTATTTTCCTGGGACCCACAGTCAACACCCTTGTTACTAGCAGTCAGGAAGGAGTCCAGGAAACGTATTTCTTTGAGCAAGTCTGCTATCAGGGACCTTTCAAAAATACTGAAGAGCAATGATATCAAGAGTAAGGTTGAAGAGTAAGGTGCCAATATTTTAACACAAATTTTCTTTTCTATTATATATCTATATATATATATATATATGAGGTAATTGAAAGTTGTTGGGTTTTGGGGTTTTGTTTTGTTTTTTTTTAGATCAGAAGCTTCATATTCTTCAAAGTAAATTCTTCACTTCTTTTGTTCCTTTTTTTAAATTTTTTTTTTTTATACTGGTTCTCTTGTGCTGCAATCCCAAAGGCATGTAGTTCAAATCTGCAAGCTGTTTTGCAGGAGAAAGATGGGCAATCTCCTCCCGTGTGATTAAATTGCCTCTGAAAATATACTGCAGCTTCAGCTATGGGTTTGCTCTGATTCAAAGGCCCACAACAACAACATACCACACAGTAGTTTTCAAACAGGATATTAGGATTGTTTTTTAATTGTGCATAATATCCTGTTTGAAAATTACTGTGTGATATGTTGTTGTTGTGCACCATTGATCGTTAGGGAAGCTGGGCTTTATGAGGGGGAATGTGGCATCAGGATTGAAGAACACTCATCAACAACCTATGCTATGCAGATAAAGTGATCTAGCTTGCTGAAACTGAGGAGGATATGAAGCACTTGCTGCAAAAAGGTGAAAGACTGTAGTTTTTAATATGATTGAAGCTCAACATCAAGAAGACAAAGATTCTCAATATCAGGCCTATTGGCAGCACTGTCATAGATGCAGAAGAGATTGAGGTTGTTAACAATTACAACTTACTCAGCTCCACAATCAATACTCGTGACACCAGCAGTCAGGAAATGAAAAGATGGATTGCAGTGGAAAAATCTGCTGTCAGGGACCCATCCAGAATACTAAAAAGCAATGATGTCTGTCTGGAGACTTAAGGTCTACGTGATCAAGGCCATACTGTTTGCAATTACTTACCATTCATCAGAGAGCTAAATAATGACTAATAATGACAAAAAAAGAACCAATGCCTTCAAGTTGTGGTGCTGGAGAAGAGTCTTGAACTTTTCATGGACTGCCAAGAAAACAAATAGATCTGTCTTGGAGAGGGTGAAACCAAGTTTCTCCTTGGGGGCTAGGATTGTGAAGCTCAGTTTCACATACTTTGGGCACATAGCTAGGAGGGACCAGTCTTTTGGGAAGGACATCATGCTCAGAATGGCAGAGGGACAGTACAGGAAAGAAAGGTCCTGGTTGAGATGGATTAATACAGAAAGTCAGAAAATGGGAATAGGTGTGTCAGAATCAGTGAGATTGGCTCAGGACAGGACAGGCTTCAGCGCTGCTGTACATAGGGTTGCTATGAATTGTAGACAGCATATAATAACAACAAACATTCTGGAGAATGTTTCATAATCATGGGAAAGAATTTATATTGTAGTGGTGTTGAATGTTATCTTCATGTCTATGAGGTCAAGCTATTTGACAGTGGTATTTAGATCTTGTTCAGCTACCTTTAGCCTGGTGTGATTAACTATTTACCCTCAATGATTGTCAGGTATGATTAATAAATTTATATTCAATATAATTAATTTATTGCTGTTATTTTTCTGTTTTATTATTATAAATATTATTTGTGAATGTGATGCTGATGATTTTTTACATATATTTTTCTGTGCTGAGTTCTCTTTATTTGCAGATTTTCCTTTTATTTCCTTCAATGTTGTAGGCTTTGTTTTAATTGAATCTTAATAATTTCCCCCTTTTTATTTTGAAGAGATTTTTAAATTGTCTTTGATTATCTTGGGTAATATACTATCCTGTAATTTATTATTATCTTCCCAAGCTAAAGAGAGTCTGGTTCTAATATCATCTTGATTTTTTATTTGAAAGTTCTCGATACCATTTATTCCCTCTTTCAATCTTAGGATTTTCATTGTTTACAAATTGATTTCTCTAGTATTCTATTTTAAATCTTACAGTTCTATTTCTAAAACTTTTTTGTATTGATTAGTTCCAAAGTGATGTTGTGTGTCTGAGCCTTATGTTGTTACCTGTTGTTTCTGGTTCATTGTGTGAATCGTCTCCTTTTGCATTTGCTATAATATTGGCCAGCTTCATATAGAGCAATAGAATTGAATCAGAAGCCAGAAATTAATCCATCTTTCTATGGTCAACTGATATTCAACAAGGAAACAAAATCTATTAAATTGGAAAAGGATAACCTCTTCAACAAAAGGTGCTGGCAAAACTGGACTACAACCTGCAGAAAGCTGAAGACAGATGCACACCTCTTATGATACAAAAAAAATCTACTCAAGGTGGATCAGAGACCTACGAGTAAAGTTCTAAACTATAGAAATCATAAGAGACAAGGTAGGATCAAGCTTAGAAGGCCTAGCTCATGTTACAAAAAGGCTGACAAATACAGTCAGAAATACAAAACCAGGAGAGGATATAATTGATGAATGAGATCTTTGAAAGATTAAATCCCTTTATGCATCAAAAACATTTTTCAGTATAGAGAAAAGAAAACCTACTGACTGGGAAAAAGAATTTGGTAACAATATCTCAGACAAGGGTCTCATAACAAAATTTTACAGAATCCTACAGGGCCTCCACAAGAAAAAGACTGGTAACACAGTCATGAGGTAAATATGAGTGAGGGGAATGGAGAAAAGTGAGAAGGAATAAAAAAAGGCCCAATGAACTGTACATTGAGAGGATTCAACAACTAAGCAAAGTGTATGTGAAACTCTGAGTATCAATTACACGAATCAGAATTTTGCCACTGTGGATAGGTAAACGGGGGGGGGGAGTGGATTTATTCACCAACTTTTCTCCTTCTCAGTTGAGGGTTGTTGTAAGAGACATTAAATCTATTTACCTTTTGCCGATTTTACATATAGGCTAACTGCTTGAGATGACACTTGAAATAAAAAGTGCTCAGCACACCAGGATGAGCTCACAGCATCCTATGACTGCAAGGGTGGAAGTAGAGAGAACTAAGAGCAGGTGTTACCTCATTTGCAGCAAATGTGATTTGCTTTTTTGAAATAAAACTTCATGAATGTACATATTCATTGATAATTATGGTATCAAGACAAAACAGAAGCCTCATTAGACAGTCTAACATAAAGGTTTACTACTGGACACAAGATAATTTGTTCAACCACTGTAAAACTGGGAAAGTTAAAACTGGGTAAGCTTCTTTCAAACAGTCAACTATTGCTCCAGGAACCATTTGGGTAATATGTGTCTTCATCTCTGTCAACTGTCACTAGAAAAAAGAACACAAACTTTTCTTTCTAGTCGTCTTTTGAAACTACTCATGAGAAATTCTTGTTAGACTCCAACTTGGAATCATAAGAAGGGAGTATAGTTGAGAGTATGATATCAATCATCTCTCTCAAAATACAAAGCACAGTTAGAAGTATTTTAATTAGGCTATAAAAATAAAAAATGGGAAATATAAGGAAAAGAGCTAAGACCTTTATTTTTTTCCATTTAAGAAAGAATATCTAGTAAAAGAGGTGTTTGAAAATTTTACATTATCAAATCCAAAAGAGAAGATTATTTCACATTGTTGCAGAATAGTCAATGATAAGAATGTTAAGGAAATTTTATTTGATGTAAAGGAGAAAGGTTCAAGTAGAATATTTGGAGTAAATACCAAATTACTCAGAAAATAATAGGAAGTTGAAGAGATCATATTTAATGTTGTTCTTGTTCTTATGTGCTGTCAAGTCTCCTGCAACTCATAGCGATCCTATGTGCAACAGCCCTAAATCCTGCTCTATCCCTTGCCAATCTTATTGTCTCCAACATGCCTATCCCCATGACCCCAGTGACTGAATCAATCCATCTCATCGAACGTCTTCCTCTCCTGAGCTATCCTTCCACCCTCCCAAGTATAATGTCCCTCTCCAAGGACTGATCCCTCCTTGCAACGTGTCCAAAGTATGTCTAACGGAGCTTCAGAATCCTTGCCTCCAAGGAGCAGTCTGGCTTCACCCTCTCCAGGAAGAACTTGTTTGTTCTCCTAGCCGTCCATTGTATATTCAGTACTCTTTTCCAGCACCACAGCTCAAAGGCATTTATTTTCCTTCTGTCATCCCTAGACATTGTCCAGGTCTCTGATGCATAGTAAGTAATTGTAAATTCCATGGCATGAATCAGTCATACCTTGGTTCAATACTTTGGAGAGGTCTCTGACAGGAGACTTTCCCAATTAGTCTTTTAATATCCTGACTGTTGGTACCAAGAGTGTTGATTGTAGAGCCAAGCTAACTGAAGTTGTCAAAAATCTCAATCTCTTCATCATCTATCATGACTCTGACAGTTGGTGAGAATCTTTGTCTTCTTGATGTTTACCTTCAATCTAGATTGAAGGCTACAGTCCTTGACCTTCTGCAGCAAGTACTTCAGGTCCTCATCAGTTCAAGCAAACAGAGTTGTGTCATCTGCATAATGTATATTGTTGATGAGTTTACCTCCAATCCTGATACTACACTTTTCCTCATAGAGCCCAGCCTCCCAGATAATCTCTTCCACATATAGATTGAAAAGATATGGAGGTAGGACACATTCTTGACTCACAGTCTTCCCTATTTTGTACCATGTAGTGTTTCCTTGCTCTGTTCTGACAACTTTCCAAATACTATATTTATAAATAAAAGTTTAGGACATGAGTAGCTTATGAGAAAACAGCACTGAGGGAACAGTAGTATATTTCTTATTTATTCAAGATTGCTGCAATTTTATCTGTCCTGAACATCTGCTAACCCAAAAGCCATGTATCTATGACAACTCCAGTCTCCTAACACTTTTGCAAAAGAAAGGTCCATAACGTCTCCCCGTGTCATATTGCAAGCTCTCAAAAACCTCAGATAGGCCAGCCATGACATGAGAGCAGGGAGTGAGATCCCTCGTGGAAATATATTTCTTTAAAATTAGTACCATGAGTCAATAGTTATATCAGAATCAGTTTGGAGATGTATTTTGGATGTGTAAATAAATGCTGAGATTTCTGAGGTACTTCAAATATTTATCAAAATGTAAATCTAATAAGATAATACTGGGGGTATAAATTGGCCTAGAAACATGTCACTTTCCTAGATGTTGGTGAATTAAAGAAATATTTAATTTTTTCTCATTTGGAAATTCACAGAGGTATAAATTAAATACATATTTAAGTATTAGCATGGTTCTTAGATATACATCTAAAGAGAACTGTCAGAAGGGCAGGTTTAGTAGTGGAGTTTAGAAGAGGACTGTGCACTACAGAAATCATAGCCAGAGTAAGATGGATCTTGACTGATAGCACAGAGTCGCTGAAGAATGTCTATCTTTGTTTCATTGACTATGCTAAGGCATTTGACTGTGTGAATCACAACACATTATGGCTAAGATGGAGAAGATTGTGCTCATGCAAAAACTATACTTAGACCAGGAAGCAGTGGTCAGAACAGTGCAAGGAAACACTGTGTGGCTCAAAATCAGGAAAGGAATGTGTGAGGGAAGGAATGTGTGAGGGATGGATCCTGTCTCCATACCTTTTCAATATATTCAGGAGACCGGATTTTATGAGGAGAAATGTGGCATCAGGATTAGAGGAAAACTAATCAACAACCTGAGTTCTGTAGATTATACAACATGCACGCTGAAACTGAAGAGGACCTGGATCTTTTGCTATAGAAGGTCAAGGACTGCCATGCTCAATATATACTGTGGCGCAGTACTGTGGAAATAAAGATTCTCACCACTGGGCCAATTGGCAGAACCATGAAAAATGGAAAAGATATTGAGGTAGTAAACAATTTTATCTTGCTAAGAACTACAGTCAACATTCTTGGCTCTGTTATTGTTGTTGATAGCTGTCAAGTCAAACATGACTCATAGCAACCCTATGAACAAGAGAACTGAATGAAGCCTTTCTATAACTATCAACATTTATCAAAATTCATAGAGTTTCTAGAGGCATGTTCTAGCAGTCAGGAAATCAGTAGAAAAACTGCATTGGGAAAGTCTACTGCCAGGTTCCTCTCTAGAATGCTGAGGAGCAATGATGTCAGTCTGGAGACAAGGTATCTAGGCCATGATTTCACAACTACTTGTTATTCATCAGAGAGCTGGACAATGACTAAGGATGACAGAATAAGAATCGATGGCTTTGAATTGTGGTGCTGGAGAAGAGTACTGAACATGCCATGGACTGCCAAAAGAACAAACAGGTTTGTCCCTGAGCGGGTGAAAGCAGGTTGCTCCTTGGAGGCAAGGATTTTTAATCACCGTCTCACATACTTTGGGCATGTAAATAGTAGTTACCAGTTGTTGGAGAAGGCCATCATGCTTGGAAGAGTGGAGAGACTGCTCAGGACAAAAAGACCCTGGATGAGATAGATTGACACTGTTACTGGGATAATGGAGTAGGTTTGGTGAAAGCAGTAAGATTGACTCAGGGTAGGGCCAGGTTTAGAACTATTGTGCACAGGGTAACTATGAGTCACAAGTTATTAGATGGCACATAATAACAACATGGTTCTCAAAGTCAACTTTAGAAGTTCTTAAGAAAAATCACAAGAATGGAGAAATGTACATGTGCATTAATGTGTAAGCATATTTACACTGGGGTGGGAAATTGATTATGTGAAATATGATTCCAGGAAGGTAAGGTAGGAAAAAGTCCTGGCCTACTCCCAAGTTTAAGTGTGGAGATTCAGTTCTCTAAACAGTGGGTGCCATTTCTGTTAAAGAAGTTGAAAATATAGTGAGATTTATGTAAACCCCCCATGGAGATACTAGGAAAGGTGTTTCAGAGATAAAAGAAACAGAAGACAAACTTGCTGCCTTTATAATGCCCCTGGGATTGTACTACTTTCATAACCCAGTTCAGTTTGTCTCCTGACCTACCAGAATCAGTTTATTTACAAATTCATTTTCTTGGCTCTATGACTGAAATACATAAACCCCACTATTTCTCTTCCTTGAAACAATTGCAGTTTAGGCTGTTCTTGCTCCTACAGAAGAGCAAACTACTGGGCCCCTTAATTCATCCATAGTGGATTGATTGATTTGTCAGAGTCATGGTGATTTATTTCTAACACAATGAAGCTTTAGTTTGGCTCCATGACTATACAGCCACTTGTTGTCAAATAACAAGCACAGCAGTTGCTGGTCCGCAATAATGATGGAATCCTCTTGACGAGTGATTGAGAAGACTCGCTGTTCTGAGAAGGGAATGGGATCCGTGCTAAACTGATCTGGAAGCTCCTGATTCAACTCTGTTGAAGAAATGGACTTCACAGATTCATTCTATCAGTAACCATTTTTTTACATACCTGTTTCAGTTGTCCTCAGAAAATGAAGAAGAATTTGGATCTTGAAAGTATATCCTGTTTGAATATACAGATTTCCAGGCTTGAAACTGATTTCTTCAAAGACTCTTTTCACATAAAATTTCTCCCCACCTCTTTTAGATTAATCTACAAATACAAGCAGCAAATATCTCACTTAGAAATATTGAAGTTTCAAGATCACATTTGTTTATATTAGCCTCTGTGCTCTGCTTGTTTCTCTCCTGATTTAATTGATGACATTGTGAGGGCAGTGAAACAATAGACTTGATTGCAAACAACACTCAATTTGATTTCTGCTAAATCCACAGGTTCTCATGGATTAGCAGATAATCTTAATGGGAGATATTTAAAAACTTCTGGAAAGAGGCTTATCTCAGTTTACAGCCAACACTTTTTTGACAACTATTTTCATTTCAAGACTGACTTGAGTTGTACTAGTCAGATTTTCTAATCGTCAGATTCTAAATTAAATTAGATTGTAGGAAGGCATAAAATATATTTTTATGATTTGTCATAATATGTTTGCAAATTTGTTGTTATGTGTCATTGGGTCTCCTGTGACTCATAGCAACTCTGTGTACAATAGCTCTGAAAGCCGCCTTATATCTTATTGTCTCCAACACACCTGTCCCCAATACCCCAGTTACTGTGTCAGTCCATCTTATCCAGGGTCTTCCTCTCCTGTGCTGACCCTTCACCCTTGCAAACATGATAACCTTCTACAAGGATTGGTCCCTCCTGGCAATATGCCCAAAATATGTGAGATGGAGTTTCAAAATTCTTGCCTTAAGGAGCAGCCTGTTTCCACCCTCTCCAAAGAACTTGTTTGTTCTCTTGGCAGTCCATGGTATGTATAATAATCATCTCCAGCACCACAACTCAAAGGTAACAATTCTTCTCTTGTCATCCTTAGTCACTGTCCTACTTTCTGATGCATAGTAAGTTCTACTATATTCACTATATTATACAGGCTGTATTCCCTTATTGTTATTGTTGAGTACCATCGAGTTGGAACTGGTTCATAGTTGATCCTCCACTGAGTTTTCAGAGGCAGTTAATTGCATGGATAGGTTTTTAAAAAGTAACATGAATTAATGACAGGTTACCAAAATTCTATATTCAATCATTTTTTCTAGAACTATTGTCTCTAGTACAGGTCACCAATGTCCTAATATGAAGTATGTAAGAATTTATCTCTTCTCATTGCTGTTGAGTTGGAAACCTCTTAGCTGACCCTCTATTGGACTTCTGAAGGTATAAATTGTAAAGGCTATTTCCCATTTTTCTCCCACAGAGCCACTGATGGATTTGAACTCCCAGAGAGGTGGCAGTTTCTGAGTTAGCAGCACAACGCACTAAGATTATGCTTGGAGAGCTCCATTATGCATGTATGGGGGAGTAGTCCAGGCATTCACAAAGAGTAAAATGTCTTACAAACTTTTTAAATGATTATGTACAGAGTACATGAAACTTCCTGAAATTTACGCAACAGTATTGCACTCGTAATTATTCCACGCCAAATGCCAATTTTATTCTTGTTGCTAAGCACTGGTAAAAAACTGTAGTGACTAAAATCAGTGGGACTGGGAGCACTCAAGATAATGGTCACCAGCTAATCTCATATACTTCGGACATGAGGCCAGACCATCCTTGGATAAGAACATCATGCTTGGAAGGGTGGAAGGACAGTGCAGGAGAGGAAGACTCAGTATGAGATGACTGGGGTAATATGAGTTCGTGTGTTGCAGTCAGTGAGATTGGCTCAAGACAGGGCAGGTTTCTGAGCTGCTGTACACAGCTTTGCTATGGGTTGCAGGCGACTCAATGGCACATAACAAGTTTATTGTTGATATTTGTGTCTTTTGCTCACTGCTAAATGATTAAGTCAATACCAGATACTGTAATTTCCTTTTAGGTTTAGGGAGCTCTGGTGACCTAGTTAATAGGGAGTTTGCTGTTAATGCAACAGTCTTCCACTTGAGCAGCTTGTGTCCTACGGCAGCTTCTTAGAGAAGATTAATTATCCCCTTTTGTGCTATTTACAGTCTCAGAAACTCAAAGGATCAGGTATGAGTTGATTCCATCCCAATAACAATGGGTTTTAACTTGTTTTGGGATACTATTCTTTTTTCTATATAATAAAATTACTCATGTAATTTCATAGAAAGGATTTTCTACGTGATGCAGTTAGTAAGTACTTAACTACTAAGGTTGGCAGTTTTAACTCTAGAAGCTTCTAAGAGAATATACCCACATATATGACTCTTAAAGGTCACGCAGCCTTGAGAACCATAATTCTCAAGTGTAGTTCTACTCTGATGGACATTGGTTACCATGAGTCAGAATTGACTATTTTGCAACTAGCAGTAGTAACACACAGAAAAAAAGATGAGAATGGGATTTGGCTAATACCAAGACACATATAAAATAAAGTCTGTATCATGCTGCAATTTCCAGTATTTCATCACAAGTATATACCTAGTTTCAACAGTGAATGATACATGTTATATTGAATTTAAATGGTCATAATCTATGTACAATTAGAACATAGCTTTATGAGAGAGATAAGGATATTCAGGGACCTATATCAAACAAAATTTGTGTGTCTTCACTAAATCTCCAAACTCTAGTTAGTTTAACTCCATTGATTGTCCCCGTAAGACCATGCATTATTAAAATTATTTGCTCTGCTTTCTTTTCACTCAGTAAAGTTTGTTGTTGTTATTGTTATTGTTATGTGTTGTCAAGTTGCCTGTGACTCCCTATGTACAACAGCCCTAAACTCTGCTCTAGCT
Source organism: Elephantulus edwardii (assembly GCF_000299155.1). Taxonomy (NCBI): domain Eukaryota; kingdom Metazoa; phylum Chordata; class Mammalia; order Macroscelidea; family Macroscelididae; genus Elephantulus; species Elephantulus edwardii. Next base: position 6,253,526 of record NW_006399757.1, on the reverse strand, counting down.
CCTGCCAATCTTATGTCTCCAAGACACCTATTCCCATTACCCCAGAATCAATCCATCTCATGGAAGTTCTTCCTCTCCTGTGCTCTTCCTCCACCCTCTCAAGGATGACTTCCCTTTCCAAGGACTGGTTCTACCTTGCAACATGTCCAAAGTATATCAGATGAAGCTTCAGAATCCTTGCCTTCAAGAAGCAGCCTGGCTTCACCCTCTCCAGGACAAACTTGTTTGTTCTCCTAGCTGTCCATTGTATATTCAATACTCTTTTCCAGCACCACAGCTCAAAGATATCAACTCTCCTTCTATCATCCCTAGTCATTGTCCAGCTCTCTGAAGCATAACAAGTAATTGCAAAGACCATGGCCTGTATCCGGCACACCTTAGTCTCCAGACTGACATCACTACTCCTCAGTACCTAGGAGAGGTCTCTGACAGCAGACTTTTCCAGTGCAATTTGTCTTTTAATTTCCTGGCTGCTGGTTACAAGAGTGTTGATTGTACAGTCAAGCAAACTGAAGCTGTCAATAATCTCAATGTCTTCATCATCCATCATGATGCTGCCAATCAGCCCAGTGGCAAGAATCTTTGTTTTCTGATAGTGAGCTTCAATCCATATTGAAGACTACAGTCCTTGACCTTCCAGGTCCTCCTCAGTTTCGGCAAGCAGGGTTATGTCACCTGCATAACGCAGATTGTTGAGTCTACCTCCAATCCAGATGCCACACATCTCCTCATAGAGCCCAGACTCCTGGATAACCTGTTATGCATATAGATTGAAAAGATATGGAGATAGAACACATCCTGATGCACACCCTATTCTTCCTGGTCCAAGTGTAAGTTTTGCATAAGTACAATCAAGTGTTCTGGGATTCTCATTCTTCTCAGAGTCATTCAGTCTGTTGTGATCCACACAGTCAAATGCCTTTGCATAGTCAATTAAGCACAGGTAGACATTCCTCTGGTACTCTCTGCTTTCAGCCAAGATCCATCTGATATTAGCTATATCCCTAGTGTCCAGGCCTGTTCTAAATCCAGCCTGCACTTCAGGCAGTTCTCTGTTCATGCGCTGTTCCAGTCATTTTTGGATAATCTTCTGCAGAATCTTGCTCGCATGTGGTATCAGTGATATGGTTTGATCATTTCTACACTCTGTCTGATCACTTTTCTTTGGCATTGGAACAAATATAGATCTCTTCCAGTCAGTAGGCTAGGTGGTTGCCCTCAAGAGTTCTTGGCACAACATGGTGAGCACGTCCAGGGCAGTGTTAGTGAAGTTTCGCTCTTGTTAAAGCATGTACCTTATTTTAAATATAGCTGAGTAATTAAGTCAGATCCTGGACATTATGGATTGAATTCTTTTCTTCCAAAATGTTGGTTGCTGTTATGTGCCGTCCAATCAAAATATGTATTGATATCTTAACTCCTACTCCAAAATGTATAATCATGTTTGAAGAAAGGCTTGTCTTTGCATTAATGAAACCATTGTTAAAGTTCTATATAACCTAAACCAAATAAAATTGAAGTAATGAAAGCAATTGATTAAATAGAAGTCCTGTGAGGATTACCTACAACTCAATGATAAAAAAAAAAAAATATCCCGGATTACCATAAAGAATTTTGGTGTATGGTATATTTACTGAAGTGTATTGATTATCCCATGAACTGTCGAAAGAACTAACAAATCTGTCTTGGAGGAAGTATGCTCAGGGGGCCCCTTAGAGGCAAAGATGATGACCTTTCAATTTACATAATCTGGGCATGTTGTCAAGAGGGATCAGTCCTTGGAAAAAGACATCATTCTGGGGAAAATTAGATCTTCAATTAGATGGACTGACACAGAGACTGTAACAGTGGACTCAGGCTTGTTGGAGATCTTGCAGGATGGGGCAAAGTTCGGATCTGTTGTTTTGAGAGGTTGCTGTGAGTTATAGTTGACTCAACAACACCTAACAGAACACACCAACAAGAAAGGATGTCTAGCAGCACATTGCATTACTTCTTGTGCTGCTAATTGAAAGATCAATGGTTTGGATCCACTAGTGCTGCATGGGACGAAGACAAGCAATCTCTTCTTAGAAAGATTTACAGCCTCAGAAAACTGATGGAAGGATGTCATAAGTCAGAATCAGTGGTCAATTTGTTTTTTATCAACAAGATAAAAGTCTACACAATCAAAAGCCTAATTAAAGCTTTATATTGTGACTTAGTGGTAAGATATTGAGCTGCTCACCCAAAGGCTGAATCCATCAACTGCTCTGTGGGAGAAGATGGGCAATATCTTTCTGTATGATTTACTGTCTCTGAAATCCCACTGGAGGGTCAGTTGTGAGTCGGTTCCAACTTGACAGTATACAACAACAACAACATTCTTTATAACCATTTTTTCTATGCTATTTATATCACAGCATCACTAGGTAACTATAACATTGCAGTAATAACCATAACAAAATTTTGCTGTAGATTTGAACTCATAGTGATCCTATTGCACAAAATGCAACCATCTTACATGTTTTCCAAGGCTGTAAATATTTACAGAAGGAGATTACTTCATATGTTTCCAGAGGAACCGTTCATCTGTTTCATTGCTGTGGAGCCAGAACCAATGTGAAGCGAATTTCTATCAGGTTTTTGGGGGCTGTGAATAACATGGATGAAAGTTGTCTGTCTTTCTCCCTTGAAGCTGCTTCTTGTGTTTGAACCACTACCTTTCAGTTAACTGCAAATCAGCTAACCACTGTGCCACCAGTATTCCCTAACACACTTGTAAAGGTGCATCTTTTGACTTTTTTATCAATATCAATCAAAATATATTCTATTAGTACTATCTGCACGTCGATAAATTGTACACTTTAGAATAAATATATTTACTATTTATATTACCTACTCTGTTTTCTCACATAAAAGTAATTTAACAGTATTACAACAACAAGAACAACATTAAGTGTCATTATTACACATGTAGTTTAACATACACATTTTATCGATGTACAAGCTGACTTGGTCAAGTTCACTTTCAAACTTATATTCATGCCAGTAAAATGTCTACTATAATGCATCATTGCATACTGGTTTATATAAATAGCTCTATCTTGAAATTGCTACATTCAAAATGTTTAATTGTATAATATATTATTTAAAACCTAGTTGACTTTAAGTGTCTGTATTTTGATCTACCTCTTTGGTACACAGAACCTTTATTCCTTAGGATTAAATATATTGAAATAAGAAAAATGATTAAAGGTTAAGGACTGTATTATTCATTATAAATTTTCATTGCACTCTAATGAAAAATGAAGAAAGAAGATTAAAAACTGATTCAAAAATTAATCCTTAAATCTCTTCTTCAAGTGATTTCAGTTTTCAATTAATAAGATGAGATTTTAAGATTTCATATTAAGTACAATGAGATTTGTGTTACTGCCATGGCTGTTGTTGCAAATAACGTGGGTTTCATTTGCTTTCAAAATGAAAATAATCCTGGAATCCCATTGTAGTGAGAGATTTGATCGATAGGAAGGAGAAATCATTAATCCGCACTTTACTTACATTTTGCCACAGTGGCTCCTCTTTTTGAAAGAATATTATTTAGATCTAAGAGAGAATAAAACTCAACAGTAAAAACCCAAAATGATATTATAAAATCTGAACTGAAGTTCTATGAAGTCTTGCTGTTTTAACAAACTATTATCCTCTTTATGATTGTGGTGCAGTGAATTAAGTAATATGGCCCTTCCAGCCCTAGTCTTTCCTCCAGTGCTGTGTTGTAAATTCTAGTCTCTGTCTGGGCTTACTACTTCATTCTGGAGTGAGATATTTGTGTGTTAATGAGACAGGGTTAGGATAGAATTATCTTGAATCTCTACCTTGTTCAAAGTTATGAACCATCCTTACTGCTCTTGGAAATCAAGTTTAAAACGCTGTGATCATAGAAGAAGGCTCTTGGAAACCTTGATTCTTGATCAAGATGCTCAATAAACCTGCAGCCACCCAGCCCTTCTTCCTCCAGCTTCTGCAACTTTGTGTGTAGACTGTATCAACCACCTTCAAGATGAAGCCATCAACCACTGGCTTACAAATCAGTCTAAACCACAGACTTGGGATTGCTGACTTTCACAACTTGTAAGCTATTTGCCTGATGGATTTGGAATTTTATCAGATTTCACAATGAATTAGAAAACTCAAAGTTACTAGAAACCAGACAGCTGAGGGAGAAAGATCTTTGATGTTAGAGATGATAGAGTGGTACAACAGTTTAGAAAAATTTTACAATTGGGACTTTTTTAAAGAATATATATTTTTATTTTACATTGGTTTGCATATAAATTTGTATACATTGTTTTTTATTATATATATTGTTTCACATATTCCTATATTCATATGTGTTGCATATGATCATTCCCATACATTGTTTTTCATAAAAGTAATCATCATTGATCTGTGTCCAGTATCATACTTGCTTTACAGACCCTAACTGGGTCTTTCCTAAGTCCATCACCCCATCCCTCCATCCACAAAATTCTGTGACCTCATGATTTTCCCTCTTCCTCATCCTCATTCCCCATGTCCCCCAACTACTCCTCTGGGCTTTGTATACATCTTACTAGTTATCCTTCTATTTTTAAAATAATGGTCCTATGTAGTACTTGTCCTTATGAGACCAAGTTCATGCAGCATCATGCTTTCCAGACTCTACTAAGTTATATAGCATTTTTCAAAATTGTTGCTCCACAATGTCTCAATTCATTTGTTTGTTTATGGATATTTAGTCTGTTTTTATTTATTTTTTTTTCTATTATGAATAATGCTGTTATGAACATCAGTGTACAAATATCCATTTGTGACTCAGTTCTATTTTCTTTGGGGTTTATACCCAAGTAATGGAATAGCTGGGTCATATGGAATTTCTACCAGTAACTTTTTGAGAAAGTGCCAAACCACCTTCCAAAGTGGTTGTATCATTTTACAATCCCACCAAAATTTTATGAGAATTCAAATCTCTCCATCGTGTTTCACCAATATTTGTTGCTTGCTGATAAGCTTTGCTACTCCTACTGAGATGAGGTGATACCTTATGATGGTTTTGGTTTACATCTGTCGGTGATACTGAGCATTTCTTCATGTGTCTGTTGGTCATGCAAATGCCTTCCTCTGTAAAGGTTTTTCTCTGTCTCTTGCCCATTTTTTGATTGAGTTATCAGTCTTTTTCTTGTGGACATACTATAGTATTCTGTAAACTTTCATTATGAGACCTTTGTCTGAGATGTCATGGCTAAATCTTTTTTTCCTAGTCAGAAGGTTTCCTTTTCACCAAATTGGAAAAAGGTTTTGCTGCACACAGGGATTTAATCTTTAGAAGATCCCATTCATGAATGCTATCTTCTCCTGGTTGTTCATTTCTGGCTGTGTTTTTCAGCCTCTTTATACCACACACTTGTTGTTATTGTTGTTATGAGTCATCAAGTCGACTGTAACTGGTCAGGATCCTATGTGTAATAGCCATGAATCCCGTGCTATCCTGAACCAATCTTAATCTCTCTGATGTACCTACTCCCATTATCCCAGTTGCTATGTCAATCCATCTTATTTAAGATCTTCCTCTTCTGCATTAACCTCCACGCTTTCAAGAATTATTTTCTTCTCCAAGGAATAGTCCCTCCTAGCAACATGTCCCAAGTATGTCAGACGGATGTTCAAAATCCTTGCCTTTAAGGAGCAACCTGTTTTCACCCTCTCCAGGGCAGACCTGTTTGTTCTCTTGGCAGTCCTTGGTATGTTCAATACTCTTCTCCAGCAACACAACCCAAAAGCATCAATTCTTCTGTTACACTTAGTTGTCATCCAGCACTCTGATGCATAGCAAAACAACTGTGAAGACCATAGCCTGGATTAAATACATAATGGTCTCTAGCTTGACATCACTTCTCTTCAGCACTTTGAAGAGGTCCCTGATAGCAAACTTTCCCAGTACAATTTGCCTTTTGTTTTTCTGACTGCTAATGCCAAGTGTTGATTGTGATTCCAAACAAAATGAAATTTTAACAGATAACATTGATTTTTACATATTGATTTTGTGTCCTGCTACTTTGCTAAATTAATCTGTTAGGCCTAAAAGTTATCTTGTTGAGTCCTTGGGGTTTTCTATGTGCTGTCATATCATCTCCAAACAGTGACAGTTTAACCAACCTCTTGGCTGACCTGGATGTCTCTTATTTCCTTTTTTGTTGTATTGCTCTAGCAAGTAACTCCAATACAATAGTGAATGTTGTTGTTGTTGAATGTGCTATCGAGTCACTTGCAACTCATAGTAACCCTATATACAATAGCCCTGAAATCTGCTCTATCCTATGCCAAATGTATTGTCTCTGACTAACCTACCCGCATTACCCCAGTCACTGAATCAATCCGTCTCATCGACGGTCTTCCTTTCTTTCTCTGTCACTCCACACTTCCAAGCATGATGTCCCTCTCCAAGGACTGGTCCCTTCTTACAACATGCCCAAACTATGTCAGATAAAGCCTCAAAATCCTTGTCTCAAAGAAGCAGTCTGGTTTCACCATCTCTAGGATGAACCTGTTCTCCTGGCAGTCTATGGTATATTCAACACTCTCTTCTCCAGCAACACAGCTCAAAGGCATCAATTCTCTTTCTATTATCCTTACTCCTTATCCAGCTCTCTGACAAATAACAAGCAATTGTGAAGACTATGGCATGGAACAAGCACACCTTAGTCTCCAGACTGATGCTGTTGGTCTCCAGACTGATGCTGTTGCTCTTCAGTACTCTGGAGAGGTCCCTGACAACTGACTTTCCCAATGCAATTCATCGCTTGATCTTTGTTGATTGTAGAGCCAAGCAAACTCAAGCTGTTAACAGTCTCAATTTCTTCACCATCTATCATAATGCTGACAATATTGAATGTTGTTATTGTTGTTGTTAAGTGCTGTCGAGTCATAGGCAACTCATAGTGACCCTATGAATGAAAGACCTGAACACTTGTATAACTTCCATCCTTTCTCCACGTTCATAGTGTTTCCAGAGGAAAGCTATTTCATAAGTGGATGCCACTCCTGCTTCCAAGCTTATTTGAATTAGGGAGCTCCACTAAACACTGTCCACCATGGGTGACTAGTATCAATTTGACACATCAGTGTCACAGTGTTCAGAATAGGAGTAGAAAAAGGTAACATTCTTGTCAGGTCCAACTCAAAAAGAAAGGCTTTTATTTAGCCTTTCCCCATAGTGAATGATATTGGATCTGGGTTTTGTGCACATGCTTTTCACTGTGTTAAAGAAATTCCCTTCTATTCCTTTTTATTTGAATGTTTTAATCAGGAAGGGGTGTTTGATTTTTTCCAAAGGCCTTTTCTGCTTCAGTTGATAAAAACCATGTGGTTCTTCTTCTTTTCTTTGCTAATATGAGGAACTATGCTTTTGTTTTTCTTATGTTGACCTATCCTTGTATACTTGTTATGAATCTGCTTGGTCATGATGATTTTTTTTTAATGTGCTATTGTGTTCTGTTGGCAGAATTTTGCTAAGGATCATTGCGTCTGTCTTCATGAGAGATAAAGTTCTGTTTTTTGGTAATATTTTGCCTGGATTTGATATTGGGGTTGTGCTTGCTTCATAGAATGACAGCGAGTGTTCCTTCTTTCTCTATTTTTTTGAAATAATTTAAGAAGCATTGGTGATGCATCTTCTCTGAATAGTTGATAGATTTCAGCTGTGAAGCCAGTCATGTGGGTCAAGACTTTTTATGGGTAAGTCTTTATATAACCTGCTCAATTTGATGGATCTTTTAAGTGTTCTACATCTGTCCGTGTCCATCTAATTAGAGTGAGTTTTAAGGAATTTGTCCACTTTCTCTAGGCTTTCAAATTTGTCAGAGGATAGCTTTTCCTAATATTACCAATTTTCTTTTATCTGGTTCTACTGTGATGTCACCTCTATCACTTCTAAATCAAATTGTGTATTCTCTTTTATTAAGTTTGCAGTGGCTTGTCTATTTTATTGACATTTTTGAGGAACAAGTCTGTTCTATCTTATTGATTTCAGCTCTTCTCCTTATCATTTACTTTCTTTTAGAGACTGTGAGGTCAGATTGTTGTTCTTTTTCTGTTTGATGTGTTGTTGAGTTAGGTCATTAATTTTACTTCTTTCTTCCTTTTCTATGTGTTTGCCTATTGCTATGAACTGTCTCCTGCAGACTGCCTTAGCTGTATTCTAGAGATTTTTGGTATGTTCTTTTTTCATTATCAATTGTTTCGAGAAAAATTATTTCTATATTTTATTTCTTTTATGACCAAATTGTGTTCTAGTTTCTCTGGTGGCCTAGTGGTAAGAAACTGCACTGCAAACCTGAAGACATGTGATTCACATCCACCAACTGCTTTTTGGGAAAAATATAAGTAATCTCTTCTTGTGGATTAAACTGCCTCTTAAAATTTGCTAGAGTATCAGCTATGGGTCAGTTTCAACTCAATGGTACTCTACGGCAACCACAACAAGGTGTTAATTAGCTCCTATTTGGGTGGTTTTATAAGCTTTACAGACCCGTTGTTTAATTTTCATTTTATAGCATCATGGTCTAAAAAGACAATTTGTATTATTTCAATATTTTAAATTGTTGAGGCTCGAATTGTGTTCTAATATGTAATCAATTAGGGAGAATGCATCATGTACAATTGAGAAGAAAGTAAATTGGTTTTTGTTTGAGTGCAGTTCCCTGGATACATCGACAAGTTCGAGATGGCTGATCATATAGTTTAGATCTCCTGCATCTTAGTTACTTTTGATTTGATCTATCCTTTGGTAAGAGTTGTGTGTTAAAATCTCTTACCTCTATTGTGGTGCTCTTTATTTCTTTAAGTCTTTTAACTATTGTCTTAAGTATTTTGCAGGTCTATCATTTGTGTGTAGATGTTGACCAAGGTAATATCTTATTGATCTATTGTGTCTTTAATCATTATATAGTGCCCTTCATTATCTTTATGGTGGTTTCATCCTGAAGTCTATTATATCAGAGATTACTATTACCATTCCTGGGTGTCATTAGCTTGGTATGTTTTATCCACCCTTTGATTTTTTTAGTCTTTTTTCCTCATTTTATAGATATATCTCATGTAGGCAACAGTGATGAATTTTAGTTTGTTACCCATTCTGCTACTCTTTTTCTCCTGATTGATGCATTTAATCCACTCACATTAAGTGTAAGGCCAGGTTTTATTGTTAACATATTACTGTGTTTCTTATTCTGTTGTTTCTGGCTATTATTGTCCACCTACTTTAGTGTCTCTATGAGAAAGAATTCCCTTAGAATTTCTTTTAGAGTTGGTCATGTTTTCATGAATTCCTTACATTCCTGCTTTTCTGCAAATACACTAATTTCTCCTTCATATTTGATTTACAGCTTTGCCGAGTACAGGATCTTCAAGTGGCAAATGTTTTATTTCAACCTTCTATATATGACATCTCATTGTCTTGCTCACATAGTTTCTGCTGAGAAATTGGAATTTAACGTAATTGGTTTTCCTCTGTATGTGATGCTGTTTTTCTTGTGCTACTTTTAGTATTTTATCCTTACCTTTTCATTTGACTATGATGTGCCTTGTTTGTTTTTTTTTTTTTTCTTTTGAGATCCAGTGTGCTTGGGATTTGCTGAACTTCTTGAATGTAGATTTCCATATCTTCATGAGAACTGGGAAGTTTTTCTTCTAATACCTCTTCTCCAATTTTCTCAGTGCTTTCTCAGCCCACTAGTCTTATGAAATTCCATTTATACGTATGGTGTTCCTTTTTATGTTACCTCACAGCTTTGTTCATGTTCCTTCTATCTCCTCTCTGATTTTTCTTCTATGATGTTCCCATTGAGGTTCTTCCAGCTCACTGATTATGCTTCATCACTTTCTTTCTGCTTTTTTGTCCCTCCAGCATGTTGGAAACTCTGCCATTTCAGTCTTAATGTTCTGGATTGCTTTCCATACATCTGTTATTCCCAGTACTGTATTGGCCATACCCTCTCTGCTTGTGATAATTTTTAAGTTCTTATACCTCTTTACCTATAGCTTTAATTTTCTCTTTCATCTTTTGAATTTTTTTCTGTAGGTGTTCGTATTCCCTCTGCATTGATATATATTTTTTTTTCTGGCTCCCTGTTTCTGAAGTATTCCCTTTACTTATTACTTCTATTGTTTCTTCAATCTTTTGTCCTTTCTTCTGTAGCTGTTCATATAACTCCACATCAGTTTATTTCATCTGATACCCTCTCTCTTGGGTATTAGCATTATTTATGGCTTTCATTCTTTCTTCCATATGTCATTTGTTCCTTCTTCTATAGCTATTCATATACCTCTGCATCATTATATTTCTTCTGCCTTCCTATCTCTGAAGTAATCATTGGGGCTGTAAAATGCTCTGCTCATTTAGGAGAATGCTTATTTTGTTTCTTCGCAATGTTTGAGGCTGCCTGTTACTGTCTTGACATTAAGTCAAGTATTTCTTGGTATATTATAGATTATTTCTATTGCATTGCTTAGGTTATTTACAGTTCTTTGTCTTTATGATGTTAGTGATTTAAAGTGTTCCACTATGGGGATGGGGAATATCCTCTGTAAGAAATCCATTCTGAACCCTTGGAACAGAAAAGTTTGCCTTTTCTAAAGTCTTTCAGTTCATCTTTTTTGGCAGTGCAGCCCTGTGGCAATCTTGCTTTATTGTAGCCGCCTCTCTTTAAATGTATTGTCCTGTTTGGTCTGCACATGGCCAAGTTCCTAATCTGGAGCAGTTTCTGTCCCTGAAGGTGGCAACCAGCTTCCTTTCCAGCAGGTCAATATACTGGCTCTCTCTTTTTTTTTTTTT
>NW_006399757.1:6209755-6242421 GCF_000299155.1 Elephantulus edwardii | reverse complement strand
ATATAATACTTTTAGACTATTCTCTCCCCCATAGACTTCAATGCCGTAAACATATTTCATCCAGTTTTTCTCAGTCTTACCCCCACCCCAATGCTGAGTGAGGTGTCTCAGTCACAAATGCTATATACTGGCTCTCTTAATGAGTCTCTTACCTGATCGTAATTCTCTCTCTGAAATTCAATAGAATTGAATAGAACAATAGTTCCCTTTGGTGTGTGGGCTGACCCCAGTGGTAATCAGGTGTATCACCTGAAGCTGTTTTCCTCAAAGAGAGTTGAATGCCCTACACTCTTCAGCAGCACCATATGCTAGCTTTGAGAACAGGTCTCTCAGCTGATTGCAGCCCCTTTTTCTGAAGTCTCTTGTCTTCTTTGGTCTGCAGAGTGGTATGACCAGATTCTCGAACAGAGTCATTTCTGTCCAGGGAGTTGACAGGAAACTCCCACCCTAGTTCTTCAATGTTTTTGTCTGGGAGTTAGTCTCTCTGATTGTAGCCACCACGCCTGAAGTCTATTGGCTTTGTTAGTCTGTGGGCTGGCCCAATGGTGCCCAGGGAACATGCCTGAAGCAGTTCCGCTCCGTCTTCCTGCGCCTCCTCCCCCCTCCCCCCACCCTTGGAGTTGCTGGTCCCTTTCTCCCCAGGACCTTTATGTACTGGATCTGGAAGTGTGTCTTTCCCCTGATTGCAACCCACTCTACTGAAGTCCCAATGGGACATTTTTTAACTTCAGAATCATAGAAAACAATTTTATACTAATCCTTTTAAAAGAACTTTTCTGTGTAATAGTTCACAACCTCCCTTAATTACTTCTAAAATAACCTTTGTCTGGATGCTGAATTTAATTTGTTTTTTTTTTTTTCTCTAAACCATTCTAGGAAAATATTGAGTTTCGTGTTTAAAATGTGTAGCAAATAAAAAACTATGTAGAACCATTCTCACAGAAGATGTGCTTTAGTGCCCTCCACTTTTCAGAGAGTAAAAACATTATTAGCATTTAGGAAAAAAATAACTATCACAAATACTGTTCAACTTTATTTATTGACGTTTTATTGACTATATACTTAGGAAGAACACTATACTAGATTTTGGAGTAGTAGATAGAAGTAAATTTTATAGTATAGCTAACACTTTTGTACAGACAGAAGTCAAACCTCTAGAGATCTGCTTCTATTGTTGTTAGGAGCTACTGTGTTGACTCCATCTCATAGAGACTATATATATATATATCTTTAATATTTAGCCTTGTTATAACATAAATATCACATTTATATAAAGTAGAAGATTTTGACAAACATACATTCATTCATTTACAATTCAGGAATTTAGTAATCCAAATCAAGAAGCCAGCCCTGGGAAAAGGTCTCATTTTCTTTCCATTGATTGTGGTGCAAAGACCTTGCTTCCTTCAGCATCTGGAGGTCCAGTTTTCCTAGAGAGCTCATGTGTCCTGGTCTTCCCCAGTATACAAAAGTTATACTTCTGAATTTTTTTTCCCCCTTGGTGATACTAAGACACTTCCTCTCAGCTCATTTTCCTCCTTTCTAGCTGTAATGAGTTTCTCACACGCTAGGGAAATTACCTTTACTAGCTGTGATAAGGTTAAGGAGTGTTGCATTCTACCCTTAATCCTTTTGCATCTATTTTATTTATCAGATCGTATATCATTACGCAGCTTCCATATTTTAACAAAGAATGCATGTATTTTATGAGGGCACATTTGAATCCTTAGTAGTAGACCAGAAGAGAACATTGCCGTACACTGCAAAATCTTTAGAATCTGTTCATCATATTTAAGCTCTTTGTAGCACTTTCTGTGTAACTGAGATATGATGGCATAGTCCGTAAGATGGTGCTAAACAAAGATCTGTGTCTCCAGTAGTTCAGATATACCAGTTCTTCAGGAGAAAACTGGAGATACAGCCTCAGGATCCTAGAGGTGTTCTATGATGCATATAATCAAACTCAGCAGCCATGCATCTAAGTTTAAGAATCAATCTATTTTATGGAAGAGGCCATGGTACCAGGGATATCATTGTTGATATCATATGGATCCTGGTTCAAAGTAAGGACTTTCAGAAAAATGACTATTTGTGCTTTATTGACTACGCAAAGGCATTTGAATGTGTAGATCATGACAAGTTGTGGCTTACATTAAGAAGAATGGGAATCGCAGAGTCCTTAATTGATCTCATGAGAAACATACACAAGGCTGTTGTGCGAACAGAGCAGGGGAGCACTGCATGGTTTGTAATTAGGAAGAGAGTGTTTCAGAAATGTATTCTGTCTCCATACTTGTTCAATGTATATGCTGAGCAAATTACCTGAGACACTGGACTCTAAAAAGAATGTGGCATCAGCATTGGAGGAAGACTCATCAATAACCTATGTTATACAGATGACACAACCTCACTTGTTGAAAGTGAGGAGGGCTTGAAGCACTTGTTGCAGAAGAGCAAGGGATGCAGCCTTCAGTATGGATTGTATCTGATAAGAAAACAAAGATTCTTACCACTGGACCAATAGGCAGCTTCATGATGGATGGGGAGGAGATTGAAACTGTCAAAAGCTTAATCTTGCTTGGATCCACAATTAACACCCTTAGTACAAACAGTCAAGAAATAAGGAGATGAATTGCATTAAGAAAATCTGCTTTTACGGGCCTTTCTAAATTATTGAGGAGTAGTGATGTCAGTTTAAGGACTAAGGTGTGTCTGATTTGGGCCATGGTCTTTCCAATTACTAGCTATGCATCCAAGATATAAGATGAATAAGAATGACAGAAAAATAATTGATATCTTCGAGCTGTAGTGTTGGAGAAGAACACTGTACATCCTATGAACAGCCAAAAGAATGAAAAGATGTGTCTTGAAGAAGATGCAGCCAAAGCACTCTTTGGAGGCAAGAATAATGAAGCTTTACCTAACATACGTTGGACATATAGCTAGGAGATGCTATTCCTTGGAGAGGGACATGATGTTAGAAAGGGAGGAAGGCCAACGAAAGAGAGAAAGACCCTCAGCTAGGTAGATTGACATGATGACTGCAGCAATGGGCTCTTGTGTGTCAGGAAATGTGAGGATGGCACAGGATAGGTCTAAGCTCAGATCTTTTGTTCATAGGGTCTCTATGAGTCATACTTGACTTGATGGCACCTACCAACAGCAAAAGCAACAACCACAACATAGTATATTACACTTATTACAAAGTTAATGAAAGTAGGGTGAACTTATCTTGCCTTCCCACTGGCTTTCAGAAGCATCAGTATTGGAGAAAAAATTAACAACCTGAGTTATGTAGATGATACAATCTTGCTTGTGGAAAATAAGGAGGACTAGAAATATTTGCTGCAGAAAATTAAGAAAAAAAACACACCAACAACCCGTACCTTTTTAGTCTTTTATTTTAATTAAATTACAATCTCAACATCATGGTCACCACTGGACCAGTTGGAAACATCATGATTTTGTGAGAAAAGTGTGAAGTTGTCAATATTTTCTTTTCCATGGATCCACAGTCAACACCTATGGCAGCAACAGTCAAGAAATCAAAGGACTTGGAAAATCTGCTGTCAAGGATGTCTCCAAAGTCCTAATGAGCGATGATGCCATTTTAAAGACCAAGGTACACTTGATTCAAGCCATGGTCTTTTCAATCATTTCCTATACATTGGAAAGTTAGGTAACGAGTAGTGTTAGAGAAGAGTGTTGAATATCCCACAGAGTAGCAAACGGCAAAGAAGTCTTTCTTGGAGAATGTGAAACCAGGATAATCTTTGTAGGCAAGGATGTCGTTAATTCATTTCACATGCTATGGGCATGTTGTCAATATGGACCACTCCTTGGTAAAAGATACGCTGGAAAAGACAGAGAGCTAAAAAAAGAGAGGAACACATCCCAAAAGATGGCTTGACAAAGTAACTGTAATAATTGTTCTGATCATATGAGAGGTCATGAGGAAGGAAAAAGGTAGATCAAGGTTCAGATCTTTTGCTCATAGGATCACTATCAATTGTCATTGACTTGATGGTATGTAACAACAACAGAAAGAACATCTATGAAAAAGCAAATAAGCAACATTCTTTTATATTTGATAAAAAGTCGATATTCTATGTTTTCTAAAAATTGTATCTAAAAATCTTTTGTTGTATGCCTAACTGAAAAGTAAACATCAAATAATTTCTTGAATTAAAAGTAAACAACCATAGTAGTAAGAGGTTGATAAGAGAAGTCATAAGTTTCCTGAGACATATAACTAAAAACCTTATCAATTAACCTAACTTTGACAACAACAACAACAACTTTTATTTGTCCAGTTTTCAATTTAATAGCATGGTTAACTCACATCCCTTCTCATCCTTCCTTTGACTCTTATATATCCAACATCCTTTTGAAATCACTGCGTTTTCATTTGTTAAGCTGTATTTTCTGAAGTTTCTTTTTCAGTATAGTAGATCTACGGAATGTATTATTATTATTCTAGTTGTTCATCTTAGAGTTTGGCCAATTGTTCGCCCTCTTTAATAAAAAGAGATAAGCCCATTTTGCCTGATAAAGCTCACTGCTGTTGTTGAGTATCATAGAGTTGAACAGATCCAGAGCTGACCCTCCAGTGAGTTTTCAGAGACAGATAATTGCATGGGAGGAGATTTCCCTTGTTTCTCTCGTGGTGCAGCTGGTGGCCTCAAAACACATGCCTTCAAGACTGCAGTGGAGCTTCTTGCCACTAGTACAGAAAACAAAAATACACTATATCCATAGGTCTTTT
This sequence comes from Elephantulus edwardii, assembly GCF_000299155.1. Lineage (NCBI taxonomy): Eukaryota > Metazoa > Chordata > Mammalia > Macroscelidea > Macroscelididae > Elephantulus > Elephantulus edwardii. Next base: position 6,237,656 of record NW_006399757.1, on the reverse strand, counting down.
CAGTCACTTGCTATGCATCAGAGAGGTGGGCAGTGACTAAAGATGACAGAAGAAGAATTTGAACCGTGGTGTTGGAAAAGAGTGCTAAAGATCTCGTGGACTGCCAAAAGAACAAAGAGATATGTCTTGGAGAAGATGCAGCTATAGTGTTTCTCGGAGGCAAGAATGATGATGCTTTGTTTCACATACTTTAGGGGTGCTGCCAGGAGAAGTTGTTTTTTTAGAGAGAAAGATCATGCTTAGTAAAATGGAGGGGCAGTGAAAGAGAGAAGATCCTAGAGTGGTGGGTTGACACCATGACTACAGCAATAGGCTTTTAGTGTTCTAGATATTGTGAGTATGGCATGGTATAAGACAGTGTTCAGACCTGTTGTTGATAGGGTTGCTATGAATTGTACTTCGAGGTGACAGCACTTAACAACAGCACGTAGATTATTTCCCCCTAAAAGGGACAAATGAGTATTCTTCTATTTGGAGTGGAAATAATTTTCAGTAAAAGAAAAAAGTAATAATTATATTCTTACATCAAATGTTGCTGAGCTAATCAAGATGCATACTCATAGCGACTATATTTGTTTACCCTTAAAGCTTTTCATATAGGTCAGAGGATAGTAAACTAGTTATTAATTTTATCAAAATATTCAAACTGTATAACAAATGACTTATACTTCCCCCCTGCTCTGTATATTTTATCTCAAGATGATATATTACTTTGTTGTGCCAGAAATGCCAAAGACAAATAGGAGAATTTCCAAGGATATTGTATTCAGAGTGCAAAAAAAATTAGATATCCTTGGAAGAGAATAAGCAAGATATATTAGTAATTTTGTTAGGAGATCTTTGAAAAAATTTCTTGAGATTCAGATTTTAGGTAAAACTATTATTAATTTTTTATACAGAGAGTTGTTATTGTTAAGCATCATTGAGTCAGTTTAAACTCAGAGTAACCACATACACCACACTAACAAAATAGTACTAAGACTTAGACTGCCCTAACAATCTTTTCTGTGTTTGAGTTATTTTTTGCAGTGACTCTCCACCAATTCATCTAATTGAGGAACTTTCTTTTTTTTAGGACCCTTCACATTGTCAAGAATCATGTTTTTTTCCAGTTTTGTTTCCTTCTTGTAACATATCCAAAACATGGGAAAGAAAGTATGGCCAGACTTGTCAAGAAGGAGTATTTTGGCTGTTACTTCTTCCAAGTAAAATGTATTTATTCCTCTGAAAGCACATGGAATATTCCGAATTATTTTCCAATACCATGATAAAAAGGCATCTTTTCTGATATTCCTTATTTTATTCATTTCTCACAAATGTATGAAGCAATTGGCAATATTATCGCAGGGAAAAAACACAATTTGGTCTTCCAGGTGAAAATATTTTTTAACACTCTTTTGCAACAAATTTGCACAATACATGATTCATTTCTTGATTGCTGCTTTGTTGATGTTGACTGTGGATCCAAGTAAAATGGAATCTATAACAAATATAATATTACCTCTGATTATTATGATATTGCTTATTTATCTAACTGTATTTTTCTTTTCTTTTAAGTCTTATAGATGTAATCTATTCTACATACCATCATCTAGATCTTCATTAAAATACTCTGAGGCTTATTCAATGTCAATAAGCAAGGTTGTGTCCTCTACATATCAATAGTTATTAATAGTCTTCCTCCAATCCTGATGCCATGTTCTTCTTCATATAGACTAGCTTCTCAGATTATTCACTCAGAATAAAAATTGAACAAATATAGTGACAAGATACAACTTGTGCATAAATTTCCTCATTTTAAATTACTTAATATTCTCTTTATCTGTTCTAACAACTACCTTTGGCCTATGATACATTCCATATGAACATAACTAAGTTCTGAGATTCCTGTCTTTTGCCATGTTAACTGTAATTTATCATGATTTACAAAGTCAGATGTCTTTGCCTAATCAATAAAACGCAGATAAATATTCTTCTGGGTTTTCTGCTTTCCATTAAGATGCATCTGGAAATAACAATGTTATCCTTCATTTCATGTCCTCTTCTGAATCTGTCTTATATTTCTGGCAGTTTCATATCATTGTACTGTTGATACTTGGTTTTTTTAAATGATCTTCTGCAAAGTTCTTCTTGTGGGTAACATTAATTTTATAGTTTGATTATGTCTATAGTCCATTATATCGTCTTTCATTGTAATGGGCACAAATATAGTTTCCTGCCAGTTGACCAAGTCTTCCAAGTTTTGTGGAATAGAAAATTGAAAACTTCTTTTGTTGAAAGATCTCAACTGACATTATATTGCCTTATTTTTATCAATACCTTCAGTGAAGATACCATTGTTAGCACACTATGCAGAAAATGGGACATGGGCACAGGGCCATGAGCATATTTTTGAAAAGGCCAGAGGGAGTGAGAATAGCACAGTCCCTCACTGTCCCAGATCAGAAAGCAGATAAAAAGTGCAGAGCCAAGCCACATGGTGTCTCTAGAGCCACACTAGCAGCAGGAAATTTATTTATTTTTAACTCATAGACTTTACTCGCAATCTTGGTACTGAGGGTGGAGTTCATTAAGAAGCTAAGTTAAAGAGTAGAAGAAGCAGAGAACATCACCCAATATAAGTTCAAATTTTAGCCCAGCAATCCCATGGCACAATTCCTCAATTATTCCAGGCTCTGGTTTCAGTTCAGCAGTCAGATTTTCCTTCCATCATCTGGCAAAAACAACAAAACTTTTAACTGAGGCTTTTTTCTCAGGACTCCTCTAGTTAATCTTTGCCACTGTTTCTCTCAGCAATGCCATAGTCTTTTCATCACCAGAATCTCACCACCTGGGTCTCACTCTCACCAGGGTCTTGTTGCAGTCTCCCTCAAGTCTTGCTGCCCAGTGTGGGAAGCACTCTTTCTCTTTTTCTAATCCCACAGCTGTTGATAATTTACAAAACTATATGTCTGCAGTTAAGATACTCGAGACCAGAGGGGATTAATGTAATGACTAGAAAAACCAACTTTTAAGTGAACACTAGAATCTACTTTTAGTAAACTTTCATTTTCTTATATTATTCTAATAGATATTATATGTGTCAAAGATGAGGAATTTAATAAATAAAACAGAAAAAGAGAGCTAGTTTCTAAGTGATAACTGGTTATTGATAACCAAGGGAAAGCCGATATATTACTGTCTGATTCCTTTATCTCCCCTTTGCTCTCTATTAGCCCCAGAGGACAATCTAATCTGTTTTGAAGGAGACTTGGTAGCATATTGGTTCTTTAAACAGGAGATTATAAAAATTTGAATCTGCTAGCCACTTAGCAGAAGAAAAGAGCTAGTCATCCCCTATAAAGATTCCAGCATAAGAAATCCTATTCAAGAATTCTCCTCCTGTTTATAGATCCACCCCCCGCCCCATGATTCCTCTATGAGCCAAAGTCAAAAGCACATAGCAGTGTCCACTTTCTAAGACTTAAGGCTATTTTGAAGGCAAGGACTATCTTTTTCAACGTATTTTGTTTTGTTTTGTTTTTCTCCTGGTATATCAGTGCAACACACACACACACACACACACACACACACACACACACGGGTAATGTGTTTACACACCTTGATTTAAGATTTTTCAACACAACTATACTAGAGTTGGATTATCTATAACAAAACTGGTTACCCAGATGACTGAAGAATAAACAACATCTGTGCTTTAGAAGCCTGCTTTGTTAATTTTCTATATTTTCCTAGAAAAGAATTGCATTGTATGATAATACCACTTGTAAACTTGACCAAGAAAAGAGAAATACAAAAAGGTAAATTATATAATTTTGAGAATGAAGATGAAAGCAAAATATGGCAATAGTTGTGTTTGTGAGTACATTATACATGTTTCTGTAAGAAAGAATCTTGATATCTATCACATTCCTCACGTTTAAGGAAAAAAAATAATAAGTTAATTCAGAATTTCTCCAAATTCCTGATGATACTTAAATCAATATTCTATCCTACAATTAAACTATTGAATACAAAGAATTAAAAATAAATTAGCCTAAAAATTATTTAAGATATATTAGATTTTTTTTTTTTGAAACAGGAAAAAAAAAGAGAGAAAGGAACACTTGTGCTTGGCCTTAAAGATAAAAGCATGAGCAGAATTCAAAGAATAAAGTGATTCCCCTACTAATATTGGGTTCTCCTCCCGGAAAAAACAAGTAGAGAATAGAATGTAATTTCTAAAATGGATCCTTTACTGAGTCACATTGTGCTGCTTAATGACACATAGTTCCTGATGAGCATTGCAAATTACAAGGTAGTTGTTCAAACAGAATTTAAACCAAGGCCTTCATTGATATGCTTCCTAAAACAAGGGGCTTCTTTAATTAGAAAAATCTATGCTGCTTTCTTTCCTGGCAGCTTTTGGGGGTGGAGAGGGCCTCCCACCAGAAAGCCCTTACAGGAAGCCAAATGCAGGAAGCACACAAAGATTCTTTGCTTTGCAGTCTCCTCATCCTACCCAGTCTCAATGTCCTCACACCTTCCAGTGACCAGGGGTCATTTAATTAATGCATTCCCATCAGAGTTTGGTCAAGAGAATATCTTCTTGAAACTTTGTGCACAATATGCAACACATGTGAATGCGCTTTACCTGATTTTTTAGCCTAGAGAAGATACTAGCTCACTTGCTCTCTGTTCTCTGTACTTGAGGGAAATGAAAGATAAGTAGCAAGCATACGTACTGTTCAGGATCAATTATATCTTCCAACTTTAACCAAATTTGAAAATTTTTCTCTCTTTACTTCAAAAAAGTTACTGATGAGCTTCTTGCATATAAGTGCATGTATTGAATTTGTCTACATAATCTTTGTGTGGGGTTTTTTTTTTTGCCTGTTCAGAGATCCTTCTTCAGTTCATTCCTCATATTTCAAATTTTAAGGATTGACAGCTCAATCATTATATGATTCATGTGGATTTTCATAATACAGATGTTATCAGTTTACAAGTGTAGTTTTTGAACTATCCTATTATTATAAAAACCACGTCACATCTTCTTTCCAAAACTAGACATTTTCTAAGATTTTCTTTCAAGCAATATTTGACAAGTAATTGATTATTTTATTTATCTTTTCAAAATCATATCAGGTGACTATATCTACTTATCAATTCTGGTTTGAAATTAAGTAATTTATGTCTATGAAGTGAAGTATGGCATCAGAATTGGAGGAAGACTTATCATTAACTTTTATTATGCAGATGACACAACCTTACTTGTTGAAAGTGAGAAGGGCTTGCAGCACTTGTTACAGAAGTTCAAGGAATGCAGTCTTCAATATGGATTGCATTTCAATGTGAGGAAAATGAAAATTCTTACCACTAGGACTAATAGGCTGCATCATGATGGATGAAGCAGAGATTGAAACTATCAATAGCTTCATCTTGCTTGGGTCCACAATTAACACCCTGGGTACGAGCAGTCAGGAAATAAAAAGACACATTGCACTGGGAAAATCTGCAGTCAGGGACCTTTCCAAATTATTGAGGAGTAGTAATATCAGTTTGAGAACTAAAGTGCATCTGATTCAGGCCATAGTCTTTCCAATTACTAGCTATGCATCCCAGAGCTAGAAATAAGGATGAATAAGGATGACAGAAAAAGAATTAATACCTTTGAGTTGTGGTTTTGGAGAAGAGCACTAAACATCTCATGGATGGCCAAGAGAATGAACAGATATGTCTTGGAGAGGTGCAGCCATGCACTCTTTGGAAACAAAAATGATAAGGCATTGCCTCACATACTTTAGACATGATGTTAGGACGTGCTATTGCTTAGAGAGGGACATGATGTCAGGAAGGGTGGAGGATTGGCAAAGGAGAGGAAGATCTTTATCCAAGTGGATTGATGCTGAGATGTGTTCTTGTGTGTCAGGAAGTGTGAGGATGGCAGAGTATAGAACAGGGTTCAGATCTTTTCTTCATAGGGTAACAATGGACCATGTTTGTGTCCGTGGCACCGAACAGCAACAATAGATCAAATATCATCTCATTAATTTTTTTGGCTTGTTTTGCCTTTTACAGATTTAGAACTACATTTCTTTGAGGATACTTTCCCATGATTTAAATATTTGTGTATAGGTGACAGATAATCTTCTTAATTTATTATTTAGCAACTCAATCCTCACAATCTCTCAATAGTTATGTTTATTCTAGAAGCCCAGGAGGAGCAATGATCAAGAGTGAAACTGTTATCCAGATGTTAGTAGTTCAAGTCAACCAGTTGTTTGGTGGGGGAAAAAAACACCTGACAATCTATTTCTTTATAGATTATAGCCTAGATAACTTTATGAATCAATTCTGCTATGTAAAATCGCATTCCTACCACTTGAAATACAACATCAAACAAATACCCTTTTCCACTGTGTGGTGTGACTGTTCATATGGTCAACTGCAAAAAAAGTTAGACATTTCAGTCTACTTTGAAAGAAAGGATTAATAATCTACTTCAGAAAAAAAAATCAGACTTTAAAATTCCTATGACACACAATTCACCAAACCATAGGTAAACATCATTTTGACATTCTTTTGTTATGCTAAGATACATTTTGTATCAACAATGAAATTCCATGTCCAAATTCATATCCAGTCTGAATTTCTGGTAGTTCCTATTGTTGTACTATTGTTGTTGTTAAGTGCCGTTGAATTGTAGATGATGCATAGCAACTCCATGAATTAAAGACCTTGACACTTGTATAACGTTCATCATTTCTCCACGTTCATAGAGTTTCCAGTGGCAAGCTATTTCAGAAGTGGATGCCACTCCTGCTTCCACACTTGTTTTAATTGGGGAACTCTACCAAACACTCTCCACCATGCGTAACCATTATTGCATTTGACACATCGGTGTCACAGTGTTTAGCATCACAGCAAGCACGAGATACATTTGTACAGCAAATTTACAGACCAGTACTATACCGCTTAGAAGAATGACCAAAAAACAATTAAAACCAGCCGTGAGTTTGGCAGATTAAAATCACCCATCTTTGGCTTGGTAGCATAATTTTCAATCCACTAGGCCAAAAAAGCTCTCTCTTGTTGATGTACTACTGTAAATATTTTTATTACCTTCTCCAAATTATTTAATATATTATGATCTTTGATAATTTCTGCATTCTGCTGTATTGCCTTTCTTTGGAAAAAGTACAGATCTTAATCTCTTTTAGTTCATTGGTAAGGTCGCTCTCTTTCAAATTTTCTGGTATAGACTAGTGAGCACCCTCCATTTTTGTATATATTTTAAACACTTTAATGTTGCTTCTGGAGACTTGCTTTTCCCAAAAACCTTCAGTGTAGTTTGTATTTCCTCCGTCAATACCATAAGTTATTGATCACATATTACCTCTTTAAATGCTTGTGCCCATTTTTTGATAAGGAGTTGCATTCTCAAACAAAAAGCAAATGATTCAAACCCACTAGCTACTTTATTAGTGAAAGAAGAAAATCTCCTTTGGAGCCACTTACAGCCTCTGAAAATCCTCTGGAATATCACCTCTGATTCAGTTCAGACTAATGACACATAAAAACCTCAAAATTATAAGAGAACAAATTAGTTTGTTAAGCTAAAAAAACTTCAATTACAAACCTGAATATGAGTAGTAGATGGTCTTTTCAGAAAATATAAAGCTCTTCCTTTGTGTCTTTCCACAGATAGAGTAAATTTAACTACCGTATAACATTAATATCACATGCAAGCAAGATCTAGTTGAAAATTATCCAAAAATGACTGAAACAGCACATCAGCAGAGAACTGCCGGATATGCAGACTGGTTTTAGAAGAGGCTATGACCCTAGGGATATTTTTGCCAAAGTTAAATGGATCTTGATTGAAAGCACAGAGTACCAGAGGAATGTCTACGTGTGTTTCATTAATTATGTAAAGGCATTTGACTCTGTGGATCATAACAAACTATGGTAACTCTAAAAAGAATGGGCATCCCAGAACATTTGATTGTCCTTATGTAAACCCTAAGCTTGGACCAGGAGGCAGTCATTAGAACAGAGCAAAGAAACACCGGATGCTTCAAAATCAGGAAAAGTGTATGTCAGGGTTGCATTCTATCTCCAGATTTTTTCAATCTATATGCAGAGCAGATCATTCAGAAGGCTGGGCTCTATGAGGAGGAATGTAGCATCAGGACTGGGGGAAGACTCATCAACAACCTGCATTATGCATATGACAAAACCTTGTTTGCCAAAACAAATGAGGACCTGGGGCATTTGCTGCAGAAAGTCAAGGACTGCAACCTCCAATATGGATTAAAGCTCAACATAAAGAAAACCAAGATTCTTGATAAACCATGAAGATATTGAGATTGTTAAGAGCTTCAGTGTTTGGCTCCCCAATCAATACTCTTGGTATAAGCACACAGGAAATCAAAGGATGAGTTAGATTGGGAAAATCTTGTGTAGTGGTCCTCTCCAGAGTACTGAAGAGCAATGATATCATTCTGAAGACTAAGGTTCACCTAGCCCAGGCCATGATCTCTGCAATTACTTACATCAGAAATCTGGACAATGACTAAGGATGATAGAAGAAAAATTGATGCTTTTGAGTTGTGGTGCAGAGGATGAAACCAGGCTGCTCCTTGGAGGCAAGGATTTTTAAACTCCATAAAACATAATTTGGGCATGTTTCAAGTAGGGACCAGTCCTTGGAGGGGGAACACCATGCTTGAGAGGTTAGCAGGACAGTGCAAGAGAGAAAGACCCTGTATTAGATGGATTGACTCTGTGACTGATGTAATGGGGGTAGGTATGTCAGAGACAGTGAAGTTGAGAGTAGGGTGCAGAGGCTGTTATACACAGGGTCACAACTGTTATACAACATGAGTCACAACTGACTCAATGGCACATATCAACACCATATACTATCTGCCAAGGACTATTTACATAACTACCATTGAGGTTGTAAAAAAAGAATATTTAAAGTAAATAATTGACTGCAAAATTCTACCGCATGGTCTCTCGTTATTTCTGTCAGCTAGGCCATGTGGTAGGATTTATGCTGCCGACCCAGATGCATGCAGTTTGAATCCACCAGGTGCTCTGCCAGAGAAGGATGGGCAGTCTTCTCCTGCGCCTCTGAAAGCCCACTGGAGGGACAGCTGTGAGTCAGTTCGCACTCGATGGTACACAACAACAACAATCTTTCTTCAAGAAAGAAAGATATACCTTGGGCATGTTGTGAGGAGGGGTCAATTATTGGAAAAGGCTTTCATGCTGGGAAAGGTCAGAAAAGGAGAAAAAGACCCCTAACAGGACAGAGGGACACAGTGACTGTATGGCCTGGAGCACATCAGAGATTGTGAGAATTGTGCACATTCAGGGTCCACGTTTGTTGTTCAAATGATCACTGTGAGCTGTAATAAACTAAAAGACAGCTAACCATAACAATCTAGCTTCTTTTCCAACTTTCAAATTTTTATTTCTAATAATTATCAATGCATCTTGATTATTCTCTTCAATACTTATTGATTATTCTCTATCAATTTCAGATTGCTAAAGTTGGAAAACTTCAGGTTCTTCAGCTTTGACGTGAGTGGTTGGTGCTTAAATTTGAGTAATAGTCTTATTAACTGCTTTTCCTTGCAGGTGCACGAGTATTGTCTTGCTATTTTTTTGCTTTACTATAGGTCTTGAACTCTTCTTTTTTACAATGAACATTGCAAAATTCCTCTTCAATTGATCATTTATGAAATGGTGGTGGATATGTTTGTATGATTCAAAACAGACAATGTGAGTTCATTGCCTAAGATACAAATCTTTATGCATTAAATTTAATTTTTATAACTTCTGAATCTTATATATTCATATTTTGTACATTCTACATTTAATTCATTAACATACACCTTAATAGATTCAATATCTATAATAACATCAAGTCAGATAACAATAAGTGCTGAATATTCATTATATTTATTTTAAATTAAATGTTATATAGTTATTTTACATACTTATCTTACAGCTCTCTTACATAATGAGATGTGAAAGAAAAAGGCATGTCATTGATAACATTGACTCACATATTCTGAAAAGGCCAATCTTGTACTGAACTGGAAGTTTGCATTCCTGTTTGTGGATCTTTGACTTTTGCATTCCTGTTTGTGGATCTGATCTCATCTCTTAACAACAAGAAAGACAATAATAACAAACACAAATCAAAAAGTCATTTGTTTTCATTATTTTTATTTTTCCTTCTTTCTTCTAGAGATAACTATAGATTCACATGTAGTTGTTAAAAATAATATGGAAATCATGACCGCCCAATTCTTCATATACTAACATCTTAAAAAATATGATAGTAAACTGTTAATTAACATAAAGAAAATAATGTTGATAGAGTTCACATAAATCTCATTATCTCAGTTTTACTGACACCTATTTGTGTATGGGCAAGTGTATACTCAGTTCTGTGTGATTTTGCCACATACATGAATTTCTTTCTCTACCATCAGAGTCAAGAGTTCTGTCATCACAAATGCCCCACAGTTTGAGTTTTTACAACTGTCACATATCCCCTCTTTTCCTCTACATTCAAAATAATAGGAAACATTTATTTTTTATAACTGTTGTCTATTTAAACTTTAAAACTGGTACCAATTTTGTTTAAATTTCTTATCAATGAGTATAAAATATGCTATATTAACAAATAGTATAAAAATAGCTTTCAAAAATAAATAATACAAATGTTCTGGGGATAAAAACTATATGCAAAATGAAGGTTTAAACATCTTGCAATTGGTGATAATACGACAGTGGCCATTGAACTAGACAAAGGAAACTGATTAAGTCAGAGGACATGATGTGTGATTACTCTTTAGAGCTGCTGTTATGGGGTACTGTAAAGTCAGAACTGACCCATGGATGACCCTCCAAAGAGGTTTTAGAGGTTTTACATTGCAAGGGCGGAGAATGTCCATCTTTCTCCAGTGGAGCAGCTGGTGCGTTCAGTGTACCTTTGTGTTAACATCACAGTTTCTTACTACCAGAGTAAGCCACCCTGGTATTTAGAGCAATAGTTCTCAAACCTTGAAGAGTTTAAGCACCCAGCAGAACCACATGGAAAGCTTTATAGATGAGGCAGTCTGTCTCCATAACTATGAGATAGTTCTAGCAAGCCCTATTGGGATTATATGTTGTTGTTGTTGTTGTTGTTGTTAGGTGGTGTTGAATTGAGTGCAACTAATATCAACACTATGAATTAAAGCTCTGAATCCTGTTCTATCCTGTGCCATCTTCACATTTTCTGACACACAAGAGCCCAATGTTGCAGTCACTGTGCAAATCCATGTGGCCGAGGGTCTCCCTTTCCTTCACCAACCCTCCACCTTCCTAGCATCATGTCCCTCTCCAAAGAACAGCCTCTCCTAGCAACATGCCCAAAGTATGTGAGGTGAAAAATTATCATTTTTGCCTCCAAAGACTTTCAAGACATATTTATTTACTTTCTTGGTCGTCCATGGGATGTCAGTGCTTTTCTCCAACACCAGAGCACAAAGGCATCATTTCTTTTTCTATCATCCTTATTCATTGCTCAGCTCTTAGATGCATAGCAAGAGATCAGAAATACTAGGGCCTTTATCAGACATACTGGAATAGTATGTTGTTGTTATGTGTTGTTGAGTCACTTGTGACTTATAGCGACCCTATGCACAAGAGCCCTAAACCCTGCTCTGTTCTGTGTCAACCTTATTGCCTCTAACAAACCCTCCCATTTCCCCAGTTACTGAATAGATCCATCTCATCAAGGGTCTTCCTCTTCTTTTCTTGTGCTGTCCTTCTGCCCTCCCAAACATGATGTCCCTCTCCTAGGACTGGTCCCTCCTTGTAATACAGGGATGAAAGCAACAGCAGATGGCAAAACAAGTTTCTAGGGAATACTGAAGCTGCTAATTCATTCAATTTTGAGACCACACTAATAGAGATTATAACTAATGTTAAAATTGAGCCTGAGAGGAAGGATTCAAATAAAGAAAGATACCTGAATAATAAACCTGTTTTTTGTAAGCCACATGCATTCAGTATGTCATTTTAGTCCAGGAGACTAGAAGACTAAAGCACGGCTCTAATCATTATGCTAGTGGCCTAGTGTCAAGAAGCTGCACTGTAATCCCAGAGGCACACGGTTCAAATGCACCAGATGATCTGCTGTAGAAGGAGGGACAATCTCCTCCAGTACCAATCAGATCTGATTTGATGGTACACTCACACACAAAAATACAAAACTAAATAAAAAGAAAAAATTTTTAAAAATAATTATGCTAATAATTTGGAGGGAAAATAATATAAGACAAACTAAAAAATACAATATAATGACAAAGAAAGAGAAGAAGAATCATAAAGACCTACCTAAAGAATAAATATTCTTAAAATAGTACACTTCTATTTAGACCATCTAGTGACTAGTTCATAGGGAGTTATTTGTATTGCTGACCCAGTGGTGATACCTCTCTGGTGATTAAAAAGGAGTAGAACAGCACTGGAGAAAATAGCACAATCTCTCATTGATTTTCAGTCTCTGAAGACCTTCTGGAGGGTCAGCTATGAGCTAGTTCTAATTTGAAGGCAAAGTGCATGAGTGAATTAGAGGCTACGTATCCCTGGTGGTAGAGAGTCTAATGTATGGTTCTATTGACTGAACGATGGACTGTTCTAGTCCTCCAGTAGCTCTGTGGAAGAAATGTGGACAGTCTCTTTACATAAAGATTAACAGCCCCACAAACCTGGTGAGGATGGCTATGTGTTCAAATCTACCTGACAGCATTATTTTATGCTTTAGTTATACGGTATCTTTGTGGAAGCAAAAACTTACGAAGCGACTCTCGTTTCTGAGTTTCCTATGTCTTTCTAATGTCTCCATTTCCCAAAAGATATTTTCAGAAGAAAACATATCTTAACCTTTTCAAATTATACTCTTAGCTTATTCATTCTATCTTGTTAGGAATAACTGTTTTTAGAGATTTTAAGAACTATGATTCACTTTAAGCTTGAATTAAAGTATAAACATCAGTTATTTCAGTTCATCGTTAAAGGTCTTAAGATAAGCATTCAATTTCCATTTCTACAATATTTTCTTCTTACTCTATGCCTTTTCATGGTTACCTCTGTTTTATGTTTTCTCCTGAGTATTTCAAGTAAGCAGTTTCAGAAAATACAAATGTAACTTTAAGGGCAGCTAAATTCCTAAGAATAAAAATTAGATTTGACAGTTTCTTGGATTATAGCTCAGAATATTTTTCAAGAAATCTAAAGCACTACAATTTGGAAGAAATATAACTCATTATCCTTTCCCTTATGAAGTCAAAGTGCAAAGCAAACATTTGAATCCCTTATGACCAAGCAATTATGTGTTTCATCGAGTCTCAGATTTTGAGAAAATTTAGAAGATTTATGATCTTTAGTTACATCCAAGTATGTCACTGAGTTTATATTTTAGGAGACCAAAACATTTTCCCCCCTTTCAGATATTTTTTCTGAGCAACCAAAATTATTAAAAATTAATTTTTTAAAAAATGCTGATAAATTTGGTATTTCTTAAAAAAATTGAACCTAGAAACTCAATATGACCCCGCTATTCCACTACTAGGAAGACACCTCATGGAAATTAGAACTGAGACACTAATGGAGATTTTTATACCAAAGTTCATAGTAGTGTTATTCACCATCACACATAAGTGGAAATAGCACAACTGAATGAATTGACAAATTGTGGTACATTCACATAATGGAATACTGTGAAGAACTGAGGAACAATGATTTTGAGAAATACTACATAACTTGTGAGAGATTGGAGAACATTATCCTAAATTAATTATCTCAATCTCATAACAACACATACTGCATAAGACCATTTTTGTAAAAATAGAAGGATAACTAGTAAAACTTGTATGGGGCCCCAAGGAGGGAAGGGGTAGGGGTAAAGGGGTGAGGATGAGTAGGAGTAAAACTATAGGGTTGTACAATTTGGTGGGTGGAGGGAGAGGGTGAAGGAAATGGAAAGATAGGGTATTGGTGGGCAAGTCCAATGGTGATTAATTCCAAAAAACATAATGCATGGGAATGATTGCATGAAACACAATGTGAATGAAGAAAAGTGTGAAATACAATGTAAACAAACTTTGTAAGCAAACTGATAAAAATAAAAAAAATTATAAGCTACTAATGTTAAGGACAATGGAAATGAATATATATTAAATTAGACATCCCCCGGGAAGAGCCATATACTACAAAAGCAGAAAACACAGGGTACTTTGCTGTGATAGAAATAGACTGTACTGTCTGCCTAAGGTAGAAATGGTGGTGGGGGGGGAGGTGTTCTATTCTTTCTATAAAATTCAAACATAAATAGTAAATTGGAATGTATTCTGAGAAGCAATGTGTTATTTGGGATTTATTTATATAAGTTTTTGAAACATCCCTCGGGGTAAGAAAGACTCAATTTTTCAATACTGTCTAGATAATGTAGAAAGCTATCTAAAAGGTTAGAACTTCAGGGCATTGAAAAACTAATGGAAAATCAAGGAAAACGTATTTGGCTTGGAAGTAAGCAAGTCTTACAAGACTGAAACTGACTGTGGATTGTTTTACTCTGATAATCTCAAATTTTACTATAGTTGTACAGTAAAAAATGATCCTTGGAATAATTTTGGAATTATCCTGCTATTTCTCTAAATTTAGTTGTAAAAAGGAGTCATTAAATATGTAAGATGAGAGAGGATATACTGGGATTCCTACAATAAGTAGTATTTATTTTTTACACTACTCAAGTCCCCTGAACGAATTTACTGTTATGTGTAGTTAGGTGCTGTGCAGTGAGTTTTCACTCACAAAGACCTTATGTGTTATAGTTGTTAGATGCCATCAAGTTGAGTAGTATATGACAGAGCACAGGCTTTTGTGGGCTATAATATTTTGTTGTTGTTGTTGTTGCGTACCATCGAATCAGATCAGACTGGCGGAGGAGAAGATTGCTCCTCCTTTTCCAGCGGATGCGCAATAATCTTAACAGAAGTAGACAATTTGGCTGAGAAATGCTAAGTGGTTTCATACAACCATCCTCATGGTTAGTTGTCAGTAGTTAAGTATGAGAAAGGCCTGGTGATACGCCCCAATAAAGATTTCAGCCACCAAAGTCCAGAGTTATTCCATTCTGTCACGTTGGTGTGTATCATCGAGTTGGAATTGACCCATAGCTGACCCTTCCTCGAGTTTGCAGAGGCAGGAAATTGCACAGGAGGAGACTGTCCGTTCCTCCCATGTAGCAAGTGGTGGAGTCAAACTATATGCCTTCAGGACTGCAACGAAGGTTAAGGTCATAATTTGATAGGAGTGACATCCACTTCCTAATAATATGCCTCTAGAAACTGTGAACTTTGATAAATGTTGATAGTTGTAGAGGGGCTCCAGGCTTTTTGTTCATAGAGTCACTATGAGTCGTACTCAACTCAAAGGCAGTTATCATCGACAACAGCAACATAACAATTCTAAAATGTTATGATATTTATCAAAGTGGGATGAATATTTGTGATATCGTCTTCATTATATAAGGGAATACTGGTGACTTGGTGCTAAAGTACTGCACTACCAACGCAAAGGTCCATGGTTCTAAACCATCAGCTGCTCTGTGGGACATGGATGGATAATCTCCTTCTATGTGATTTACTATCTATGAAAACGCACTGGAGAGGCAGTTATAAATCAGTTCTGACTCGATGGGTGGCACATAGCATTAACAATTTCAATATCAAAAGTTTCTGCGTGATTTATTCACAAATTGATAGAATTTGCTAAAATCTCTACTTGCAGACTTTGTATTTAACACTTTCATTTGTGTCAGTAGATATTAAAAGATAGTAAGTCTGTAATATTTTTAATGTCTTGTTTTGGTTTTTGGTTTTTGTTTTTTAAAAATCTCACATCTGTTTTGATGTCACTCTGCCTTTTGTCTTCTTTTTCACAAACCCTTCTGGTCGGAAGTTCTTTTTAGATTCTTTGCATGAACAGAGAAGCATTGGCTAAATTATTCAAGTGGGTCACAACCACTTCACTTTCAGAACAATAATGCAGACAGAGAAAACTCTAGTAGAATTGGAAGTCTGTGGCATTTTTATGCCATTTATACTATATATTAGATAATCTAAATTTTCTGGCAAAGATTAGCTCTCACACCCCTTGTGTAGGTAGATACTATTATCCCCAGAAGAGTGTTGTGAGATTACCTGACCTAAAGCAATTGTTTGACTTGAAGAATTGCTGAACTGGGTAGAAAGTCTCTTAAGTGGTGCTAGGAAACAAGCATAAACTCTAGTATAGGATTATCATAGGTAAGATAAATCTTATCCAGCTAAGGTTAGTAGAAAATCAAATAGAGAAAAGAAGATTTGGGGAAGTTTGTTTTACTTTTAAGGGAATTTGTTTAGCTATTAAAAGCATCTTGAACTTAAAAGAAAAAAGCACACACACATAATTTGGAGATAAACCACCTATTGGCATTGTAAAGAACATTTCTTCTTCTTTTGACATTTTCTAAAGGTCAAATTTTGAAATCTTATAATGATTTTGCCTTTGAAAATTGATGCATCAAAAAGAAAATCTGAATCCTCCCAAACAATGCCAGGCATTTAGATTTGATGAATAGCCTTAATGCAATTGGACAATTACCCAAGTTTAACCTTCCTCATCTTAACGTATTTAAATCCGTTATATTTGACAAAGATATATTTACCATGACTACTGACTGGTGGAGAATCAAGAAATAAATTAATTTGTCAAACTGAAGGTTATTATAACTTATCTTATATCTGTATTTGTGCCAGACTTTCAACTGTAAATAACTTTGGCAACCAGGAAATACAGTCTATACTTGCCAATCAAAGGACTTTGCCATTGTTAAGTCAAGTGGAACTCATAGTGACCCTATGACCAGCTGACCTAAATGAAATCAAAAGGTGAATCACACTGAGAAAATCTGCTTTGAAGTATCTCTCCAGAGAATTGAAGAGCAATGACATCAATCTAGAGACTAAGGGTGCCTTATCCAGACCATGGCCTTCACAGTTATTTGTTATGTATCAGAAATCTGGACACCAACTAAAAATGATAGAAGGAAAATTGATGCTTTTGAGTTGTGATGCTGGAGAAGAGTATTGAACATACCATGGACTCCTAGGATAACAAACAGGTTTATCCAGGCTGCTCGTTGGCCACACGGATTCTGAAGTTTCTTCAGATATACTTTGGGCATGTTGCAAGGAGGGATCAATACTTGGAGAGAACATCATTCTTGACAGCACAAAAGATGAAGACCCTGGATTAGATGGATTGACTCAGTGACTGGGGTAATAGGAATGCGTATGTCACAGACAATGAAATTGGCTCAATGTAGAAAAGAGTTCAGAGATGTTGTACATAGGCTCACTTTGAGTTACAAGTGACTCAACAGCACATGAAAACATCAACAATAACAACAATGAATAAATCAATGAGTGCACAAATTTCAATCTGGCCTCATTTATATCACCAACTCCATACTTTCCAACTACCATTCCTTCTTCATGTTTCCAGTCACCAATAATAATTAAACATTTGACTGCTTGTTTGGTCAATGTTGGACTGAAAAAAAAATGGTAAAAATCCTCAATTTCCTCCTCTTCGGCTTTAGTTGTTAGTGTATATATTTGAATAATTGTTGCATACACCTAGTTCCTAGAAAACTGGCAAAGAAAGATTCAGAACATGATTAAGAAATCACTATGCCTACTTTCCTCTGCAATATTAGTGAAACTAGTGATTTGCTATATTATTAGAATCTCTGATAGTTGAATATTACATTAATAATAGAAAATTACTCATTACAATTAATAACCTCATGTACAACTTTGTTGTTCTGTACCATTGAGTCACAATCAAACTATATAGAGTTTTCAGAGATTCATCAACAATCTGTGTTATGCAAATGACACAGCACTGCTTGCTGAAACTGAGGAGGACCTGAAATGCTTGCTGCAGAAGGTCAAGGACTGGAGCCTTCAATATGAATTGAGGCTCAATATCAAGAAAACAGAGATTCTCACCACTGGGACAATTGGCAGCATCAAGATAGATGGTGAAGAGATTGAGAATGTTAACAGCTTTGGTTTGGTTGGCTCCACAATCAACACTGTTCACACCAGCAGCCAGGAAATTAAAAGACTTATTGTGATGGGATAGCTGCTGTTGGAGATCTCGCCACAGTACTGAAGAGGAATGGTGTCACTCTGGAGACTAAGGTGTGCCTGATACAGGCCATGGTCTTTGGAATCACTTGCTGTGCATCAGAGAACTAGACAAAGGAGGGTGAAGAGAAAGTACAGGAAAGGAAGACCCTTGATGAGATGGATTTACTCAGTGACTAGAGTAATAGGGGTAGGTATTTCAGAGACAGTGAGATTGGCACAGGATAGAGCAGGGTTTAGGGTTTTTGTACTTAGGGCCACTCTGAGTCACAAGCGACGCGACAGCACATAACAACAACAAACAACAAATCACTCAGGAGGAGATTTCCCATCTTTCTCCAATGAAGCAACTGGTGGATCAGAGCCGAGTGTCATCAGATTTCCAATACAGCTTTTTAGCACTAGATCACTGGATCTCTATGTACAACTTTAAAAAGACTCAATTCCAATGCTCTTAAAAGAAATTTTAATACAGCTAACCATTTTTAAAGTTTAGAAAGGGCAGCAAGGATAGACCTTGTCTTCACACATGCTCTTATATAGTCTACATTCTGGAGCCTCTGTGACTGATTAAAGAATTCTTACTTTTCCATGAGAATATTTGAAGAAAGACAAAACACTAGTAAATAGAGAGAGAGCAAGAAAGAGAAATTATGAAACCACTCCAGCAATTAAGAGACTATAAGTTGATTTCAACTCACAAAATTGTAAATCAATACCAAGTGATAGAAAATGTCATCAAATTTATTTAATGATGGCTTTTCTGACAAAGAAAAGAAGGCATATTTAAAGAATAAATTAAGTCTTAATCTTAAATGCAAAGGTACAATTGCGTGTTGCTATTATTCATATTATGTATGTCTAGGAGTGGGCTCCACAATCAACAATTTTGGCACCAGAATTCAGGAAATTTAAAGGTGAATTAAATTAGGTAAATCTGCTGTCAGGGACCTTTCCAGAGTACTGAGAAGCAACGATGTCCATCTATAGACTAAGGTGTGCCTGATCCAGTCCATAGCCTTTGCTTGCTATGCATCGGAGAGCTGGATAATGACTAAGAATGTTAGAAGAAGAATTGATGCCCTTGAGTTGTGACACTGGAGAGGAATCATGAACATACTATTGACTGTCAAGAAAACAATTAGATCTGTCTTGGAGAGAATGAAACCAAGTTTCTCCTTGGAGACTAGGATTTTGAAGCTCTGTCTTCACATATTTTGGTCATGTGGCCAGGAGGGACCAATCCTTGGAGAAGGACACCATGCTTGGAAGGGTGAAGCCACAGTGCAGGAGAGGAAGTCCCCAGATGAGTTGGATTGATAACAGTAACTAGGGCAATGGGAGTAGGTGTATTGGAATCAGTGATACTGGCTCAGGACAGGGGAGGCTTTAGAGCTGTTGTACATAGGATCGCTTTGAGTCTCATATGACTTGACAGCATGTAACAAAAAAAGGGGTGGATACATGCATTTATGTACATATATAGTATACATATGCAGATATATTATACATATTTTATTTTCTAATGTTATACATTACATGAAATGTTTGTATTTATAGAAGCCACTATACATGTATGAATGGTTTCTATAGTTTGTTTTTCAACCTTCACTGAGTCGATTTCCAATTCATGATCCCCTGTTTGCAGGGGAGAATGCTGGAAAGTTTTCAAGGATATGACCTTTCAGAAGCAGAGCACCAAGCCTGTTTCCTAAGGTATCTGTGAGTAAATTCAAACCTTCACATTTTTGACTGATAGTCTAGTATATCTTAATACTTAACCATTTATGCCACTTGTTTTATATTGAAGAAAATAAATAAAAAAATCTGAAGATATAAACCTCAAAGACATGAAGCTCTCACATTTTCATTTTGCTGATTAAATATTAAACTATTGAGTGAATTCTTGATAAATTAACAAAATTATAAACTGAACAAATACATCATGGCTTAAGGGAATAAGACCAGAAAATAAAAGAAAACCAATGAAATTGCAAGACAAGAGTACACCATAAAGAATCTGTAGATGGCTTTACTTAAATATAATTTGACTGGAACTACAATAAATCACATTATTTGGACATAAAAACAATCACAGTTGTACTTGAGATTTTCACTTCAGTTTGTTCCTCAAAACTGATTTATCAATGTTCCAAGAAACTCAGTGAAATATCTTAATTTTAAATAATGCCAACTATATTCATCAAAAAAGAGCTCGGAGGGGTTAATGGTAAGAAAATGTGCTGCCCTTGCAAAGGTGTGCAGCTAGAATAAACCTGCTGATCAATGAGAGAAAGACGGACAACCTCCCCCCATGCAATTAACTGCCTCTGAAAAACCACCAGAGGATCAGCTATAGGTAAATTTCAACACAATGGTACACAGAAATAACAACAGTATTGATAAATAATCTATACATCCATGGCTCCTTGACAAAGAAAGCATCTGAAAACTGGAAGTTGTTCATTGCTGCCCTGTAATCATCTTGCTGAGAGATGTTGTTGTATACTGTCTAGTCAGAACTGACCCATTGCTGACCCTTCAGCAGGGTTTGCAGAGGCAGTTAATAACAATGGAGGAGACTGTGGAGCAGTTGGTGGATTCGAACTTTGTGTCTTTAAGTAGCAGCACAGCTCTTTACTTTCTAAAACAAATATTCAACCATAATTTTTGTTGTTGTCCCTAGTGTTTAAGAGCTGTGTTCATAAAGCACCTATTCAATTTCAACTCTGCCTTCATCTTCCAGTGTCTCTATGAATGCATGAAGTTTTATATGAGAAAATATTGTGAGCTGTTACTGTAGATGCAGTGAAACATTAAGAGATGACAAACCACACAAGTGTTTGATAGAAAAGCAAGCCGGAATAAAAATATACTAAGAAAAGCAGAAAATATTAAGTGGTGATATAAAAAGTATTTGTAAGTAATATGAACATGAAACAAAAAAATATTGTTGTATTTTGTTATTTGGTGGTATTTTGTAATACAGAAATCGCACAGTATAATTTTTGTTCTGTTTTGTTTTGGATTTTTTTTACAATTCAGCTTTTTTATTGGTTTCTATATACTATTTTATTTGCATTGTGTTTTATACAGTCTTCCATTTACATTTTGTTTCATACACATATTCATATACGTTGTATTTTCTTTCTATTTGTTTACATACAAAATGCATATACAAATTGTTTCATTCATATATTTTGTGTTTAACACTTCCTTAATTCACATTGTGTTTCAGATGATCATCCTATAAAACACACACATTGTGTTTTATAAAATTAACAACTACTTTGTTCTTGCACAATGGTTTCTGCTGAGAAATCATAACTTAATCTAATTGTTTCTCCTTCGTAGGTGATTAGTTTACTTACATTGCTTTTACTATTCTATCTTCTATTTTGGAGAATTTGAGTATGATATGTCTTGGTGTATAGCCCTGGTGTGCCCACTTGTCATACAGAGATAACTTGTGGTTGCTATGAAGCTGACCATTGTGACACTGATGTGTAAAATGTGATAATTGTTACCTATGGCGGGCAGTGTTTGGTGGAGCTCCCCAATTAAAACAAGCTTGGAAGCAGGAGTGGCATCCACTTCCGTAATAGCTTGCCTCCAGAAACCCTATGAACCTGGAGAAAGGATGAAAGTTACACAAGTGTTGAGGAGTTTCGTTCATAGGGTCACTATTAGTGGCCTATGGCTCAACGACACTTAACAACAATAACAACAACAGATTGGGGTTTACTCAGCTTCTTGAATATGCATTTTCTCATTCTTTTTTTTTCATTTTATTTTATTTTGTGTGTGTGTGTGTGTGTGTACCGTCAAATCAGATCTGACTGGTACAGAAGGAGATTGCCACTCCATCTCCAGCAGAACGTCTGGTGGATTCAAACCATGTACCTCTGGGATTGCAGTGCAGCTTCTTGCTACTAGGCCACCAGAGCTCCCTGCATTTTCTCATTCTTCTTAATACCTGCGAAGTTTTCTTCTAGTACCTATTCAATTATTTCCTCCCTCCTTTCTCTGTCCCTCTTGTGTTCTGGAATTCCAATGATACACATATTATTCTTTTGAAGTTATCCCACAATGTTCTAACATGGGTTTGTTTTTTTTTTTTATTTTTCCTTCCATCTTATTCTTTTTTTTTCTTTCTTCTAGTGTGTTCCTATTAAGGTTCTTGTCGTCTAGCATGCTGATTCTGTTCCAACTTCTTTGTTCAGCTTTTTGTCCCTCCAGCATGCTGGAAACTTCTGCCATTTCAGTCTTGATATTCTGAATTGCATTTTGATGTGTTTCTATTATTTCTAGTAATGTGTTGGCTGTATCCTCTCTGTTTTGTGAGTTATGTTTGTTTTTATCAAAATTTTAATTCTTTCATATTTTGCAATTTCTTGAGTTCATTGTCCTCTATGTTGATATATTTCTTCTAATTTCCTGTCTCTGGGGTATTTATTTATTGCGTATGCTCTTTCTCCCATAAGTTGTATGTTCTTCAACAACTGTTTGTATGACTCTGCATCAGTATATTTCTTCTGACTCCCTATCTCTGGTGTATTAATTGGGTCTGCAATATGTTCTGTTTTGGGGTTTTTTGTTTGTATTTTTATAAGAAGTTTATTTTGTTTTTTCACGATGTTTGAAGCTTCCTGTTTATTTCTTAAGATGTGTTAAGATGTTTCTATTTTGTCTGTGTAGGTTGTTGACAGTTCTTTATCTTTATGATGTTATTGATTAGTTGGAAACAAAGTGTATCATCTATGGCTCTGGGAAATTTGCTTTACTGTATGTCCTTTCTGGGCTTGTGAAGCATGAAAGGTTGCCTTTCCTAAAGTCCTTCATTTCCTCTGGTATGCAGTGCAGCCTTGTAGGAATCTCCTTTTACTGCAGTCCCTTCTCCTAATATGTATTGTCTTCTTTGATCTGTGCAATGGCATGGACAGCTTCCCCAGTCAAAGCAGTTTCTGTTCAGGGAAGTTGCAGGCAGCTCTTCAGTTTGCCAGCTCCGGAAGTGAGTCTCTCACCTGATTGCTACGCCCTGTGTTAAAAAGTATATTGTCCTTTCTGGTCTGTGAATTGATCTCACAGTAGCCAGATTTCCAAACTGGAGCAGTCTCTCTCCACGTGAGTTGTAAATCTCTCTTTCTCAGCACCTCAATGTGCTGACTCTGGGAGTAGGTCTCTCATCTGATTGCTGTTGCCTCTCCTGAAGTCTATTGTCCTCTTTGCCACAATATAATTTTAAATGCTTTTTAAATGAAATAAACCCACTTCATCTGAGTTGCCTCTTACTCAGGGTGACCTTCCACCAGCTTTCTAGTCTTTATGGAGAAAGTTGTCTATCTTCTTTGCTTGGAGTGGCTGATGAATTCAAATCACTGACTTTTCAGTTAGCAGTCCAATTTGTAATTTTTAAGTGTTATTGAAGACAGAAACTATAAAGATTTTTTTCAATTCTAGTATTTGTTAAAGTACTTGTATATATAGTAAAATATTTCAAATCTCTTCTATCTCAACTTTAAAGTTAGGGCATATACACTTGGCACCTCATAATGTCTTCTGGCAAATCTTTAGGCCATAACCTAAGATAATAAATTGGAGCCTCTGGAGGAATCATCTGGGTATGTTTTATATTTGTGCATAAGAAATGTATTTTTCTGATAATTTGCTTTTTTTCCCTTTTGAAACTTTAATGAGAAATAAAAAGATTATTACTTATCAAATGTTGTTGTTGTTTAATGCCACAGAGTTGGAACCAACTCACAGGTGACCCTTCAGCATGTTTTCAGAGGCAGTTAACCACACTGGAGGATATTGTCCTTCACCCACAGAGTAGCTGGTGGAGTGAAGCCATGTGCGTTTGAGATTGCAGCTCAGCTTCTTACCACTAGGCCAACAGATAGTTCTCTGATAATTACAGAAATGAATGGTTATGTATTTCCACTATGGAGCAGTTGCCAGGTTTGAACTTGGGCCTTGACTTGGAAGAAAATTAATAAAGCTACTTTTCATATGACTAACGTACTTTTCCTTTGGTTACTGTTCTTGGATTTTTTTTTCTTTTTTTTTGTGAGGTTTTTCATGCCTAATTAACCAGAACCCTTTGACATATCTCCTAATCTACAATAATAAAACCATCTAAAACGAATTTACTCTAAAATATATTGAACAATAATTTGAAATCCATTATTTTCCTGATATTTCTGAAGTAAAGGTAAAAGGAGGAAGGAACAAGGTATTGTATGTTATCCTAAAAATATCCTGTACTTCTTCAACCATCTTTTTCCTCAAAGTTATATAGATCCGCTACCTTTGAGTATCTGCTTTCTCTATTACTAATGTTTTCTAAATTCTTCTGCTTAAATATAAACTAAAACAGTATTTTTGTGTTCCCTTTTCCTACTTTATTCAGTTTTTTAGTATATAGATAACTGTCAGAACTTACTTTGAAATCATCATTAATCTGTAAATTTCCAGGAAGAATAGCAAAACCTGAAAACTACCTCCGGTTCTGGTGAGATGAAGAAGTGAAAACACTTATATTTTATCCAAATATCAACTTTTTATCCGAGTCTCAATGCCTTATTTAATAAAATTACTAGTACTTTTCAAATGAGGGTAACTACTATAATACAATACTTTATTTGAAGATGAATTAATAGTTAAAGAATTGAGTTGGTAAAATACTGCATTAGTATAAAATGTATCAAACTTTCAAAAAATCAAATAAATAATATGAAAATCATGGAAAATAATTTTACAGTAGACTTTTAGAATTGTTACGGCATTCTGTTTACATAAAAATGTATTGGATAAATGCATGTTTGTCCATGTCCATACAATAATGGATACTAATTTTACTAATCATTTACATTAAAATTTTCTCATATAAATATATGGAAGTATTTTCAATAGATGCGACTGAAGGGCTAATGTCTTCTTTAAGGCAGAAGCTATAGTTTTTCTTTTCCTACACTTATTTTTACCCCATATGAGATGGATTGATACAGTAACTGGGTAATGGTGGTAGATGTGTGGGAGTGAGTGATACTGGCTCAGGATAGGACAGAGTTCAGAACTGTTGTACATAGGGTCGCTATGAGTTGCAGGCAACTCAATGGCACGAAACAACAATAACAATTCTTAGTACAGGATGCCCCACAGGTAAGTACTCAATAAAAGTTTGACTGAAATAATAGTATTAATATACCATGTACTGGAAATAAGAAAAAAGAGTAGCAAACAATGACAGAAAAGATTGTCACAAAGAAGATAGCAATTGATTAGTAGTTGCCAGAAACCATTCAATATTGTTCCTACATCAACAAAAGAGGACAAACACAGACTAAGATCAATTTTCCCTTTTACCATGCATTTCTAAAGCAATCTTTCATCACACTTCCCCGCCTCTAAAATAGTAAATACCTAGGGCACTATTCTTGCATGAGGTAAATTAGCATCATTACCTATTCGGGCCTCTTTCTGTCTCCACTACACAAGTGGCATTATTATACACAAAAAGAATGTGTAGAAAGACACATCAATGGATGCAATTGACTTCAATCTACATTAAAATACATTTTATTATTTTGGCCACATACAGCAATATATTGAGCTTCCTCTTCCAATTTTCTCTTATTTACACAGCACTATTTCCATGGCTACATCCTTTTTTTTTTTTTTAAGAAGGTAGCAATCCATATATTTAAGAAGCCAGGTTTACTTGGAGAGTTTATAAACATCACCCAACATGAAATAAAGCCTCTGAACAATGCATAAAGTACTGGGATCAGGGATAAGGTTGAACTGGAAAATAAACTAGAAAGTAGAAAACAAATTGGAGAATTCTCCTTTGTTGAAAATTATACATATATATATATATACATTAGATGAAACTACTATTTCATCAATTCTAGCTTTGATTGACCTTTGAGAGAAAAGTAGAATGTAGTAGTATATTGTCTTATATTTTCCAGTTGAACCACAAAAGTTATCCCAAAGAATGATTAACTTATAAACAAGATGGCTGTCCAAACATTATTACATAAAATAGAGTGATGACTATACGATTATATGATAATTACATCTTTACAAACCTGGAAATGAGCAAAGAAGATTCATTTACTTACTTTAAAAATACTTTACAAACAAAAATTTTAAAAAAATACAAACTCTAAGGCAAAAAATTCATCCATAACAAACAGCAAAATAGATGCTTTGATAAGAATAAAAGCAAAATGTTATCTCTATACTTTTTTATATAAGTAAGTATTGTTGTTAGGAGTCATAATATTTGTTCTGACTCAGAACATCCCTGTTTACAACAAAAGAAACACTGCTCAGTCCTGTGGTGTTCTCTCAACTGTTAGAATGTTAGAATGTCACAGTATCAATCTGTCTCAGTGAGATTCTTCATCTTTTACACTGATTTTCAATTTTAGCATGCATGATGTCTTTCTCCATATAGTTGTTTTTCCTGGTAATATGTTCAAATTGAAAAGGCAAACTATTCCCACTCTTGCTTCTAGAAAGCATTTTGGATGTACTTCTAAAAGCAGTATTTTATCCTTCTAGACATAGAGACAATGGGAGTAAATATGTATCTTTTCCAGTCTGTTGACAAGATAGCTGTTCTCCAGATTTCTTGGCACAAACTGTGTTGTTTGCTGAAATATCTCAATTGCTAGTCCATCAATACCTAGAGCCTTATTTTTTTTTTTCAATTCCTTCAGAGAAGCTTTAACGTCGTCTTTTATTATTATTATTTCTTGATCATACGCTACTTTCTGGAAAGGCTTTGTATCAGCCATTTCTTTCTTTTTTCTTTTTTGTAAAGTGACTGTATTCCTTCTTTCTTCTTTTGATTTTTCCTGGATCTTCAATATATTGCCCATAGCATCCTTTTACTTTTAAATAACATTTTTATTTTATACTGGTTTACTTATAAAGTTGGCATGCATTGTTTTCCACACCAGATCTTCTCAATTTCCTCTACCCACTCTTTCCTCTACTCCTCTAATTGTGCAATCTTGTCTCCTGCCCACCTTCACTCCTTTCCTTAGATCCTCATACAAGTTTTATTAATTGTCTTTATATTTCTACAAAATGATCTTATACAGTATTTGTCCTTATGGTACTGAGTTAGTTCACTTAGCCTAATGCTCTTTAGTCTCTCCCAAGTTATGTACTGATTTTAAGAATCATTGGCATGGTGCACAGTATTCCATTATGTGAATGTACCATAATTTCTCAATCCATTCGATTGTGGTTGAACATTTGGGCTGTTTCTATGTTCTTGTGATGATGAAGTATGCTGCTATAAACCTTGGTGTACAAATCTCCATTTGAGCCTCAGTTCTCATTTTCTTAGGATATATTCCAAGAAGGGAAATAGTCTACGACTCAACAGCATTAAATAACAATCACAATGACGACCCTATAAACACAAGGCCTGAAGCCTTTCTAGAACTACCAACATTTACCAAAATTAATGAGTGGGTGTTCCTTAATCCAAAAGGTGACATCATTGCTCCTCAGTAATTTGGAGAGGTCCTTGACAGTGGACTTTGCCCTTGTAATATGTCTTCTGATTTCCTGACTGCTACTACCAAGAGCAGATTATCCGAAAGGCTGGGCTCTATGAGGAGAAG